>NW_027009073.1:0-56580 GCF_036934945.1 Oncorhynchus masou masou | reverse complement strand
CTGTGCTGTGCGTTTTGTTGCCAACCTATTTTGCTACCTGACAATTTTACGGTTTTTACTTTTTAATTACTGTTGTTATACACACACACACATATATATATATATTTTTTTTTTTCCACCCACAACTTTTTCACTCCGGACGCTTTATCTGGACACGATTCGTCAGGACCTCCAACACCCGAAGCTAAGTAGTAACATTAACATGATGCCTTCTAATTGCAGTCGCTGTACTTTCGCCTTACGGCGAGGATAGCTGTGCTACAAGCCCGGCTTCAGACGCAATCGTTAGGCAAGGGTAATTTCAGTGTAGGAAAGGATGAAACAGCGTCTGTGCCACCAGCAAGTACAGATAGTAGTATAAATCCCCTGGCACAGTCCCCGCAGCCGGACAACTTTCTCACGGTTTCTGGAAGTAAATGCTGTAGGAACGCTCAACCGGTGTCGCTCATTCAGCCGACAGAAACTTTCAACCGGTTTTCCCCATTAAGTAGCGAGTCGGAGTCAGAGGCCGAGCCTTCTCTGGTCTATACTCCTCCCTCCGGGGTCTGAGACGCCGAAGCTTCCCACCATTAGCTCTGACAAATTGAAAACTCTAGTCATTGGCGACTCCATTACCCGCAGTATTAGACTTAAAACGAATCATCCAGCGATCATACATTGTTTACCGGGGGGCAGGGCTACCGACGTTAAGGCTAATCTGAAGATGGTGCTGGCTAAAGCTAAAACTGGCGAGTGTAGAGAGTATAGAGATATTGTTATCCACGTCGGCACCAACGATGTTAGGATGAAACAGTCAGAGATCACCAAGCGCAACATAGCTTCTGCGTGTAAATCAGCTAGAAAGATGTGTCGGCATCGAGTAATTGTCTCTGGCCCCCTCCCAGTTAGGGGGAGTGATGAGCTCTACAGCAGAGTCTCACAACTCAATCGCTGGTTGAAAACTGTTTTCTGCCCCTCCGAAAAGTTAGAATTTGTAGATAATTGGCCCTCTTTTGGGACTCACCCACAAACAGGACCAAGCCTGACCTGCTGAGGAGTGACGGACTCCATCCTAGCTGGAGGGGTGCTCTCATCTTATCTACCAACATAGACAGGGCTCTAACTCCTCTAGCTCCACAATGAAATAGGGTGCAGGCCAGGCAGCAGGCTGTTAGCCAGCCTGCCAGCATAGTGGAGTCTGCCACTAGCATAGTCAGTGTAGTCAGCTCAGCTATCACCATTGAGACCGTGTCTGTGCCTCGACCTAGGTTGCGCAAAACTAAACATGGCGGTGTTCGCCTTAGCAATCTCACTAGGATAAAGACCACCTCCATTCCTGTCATTATTGAAAGAGATCATGATACCTCACATCTCAAAATAGGGCTACTTAATGTTAGATCCCTTACTTCAAAGGCAATTATAGTCAATGAACTAATCACTGATCATAATCTTGATGTGATTGGCCTGACTGAAACATGGCTTAAGCCTGATGAATTTACTGTGTTAAATGAGGCCTCACCTCCTGGCTACACTAGTGACCATATCCCCCGTGCATCCCGCAAAGGCGGAGGTGTTGCTAACATTTACGATAGCAAATTTCAATTTACAAAAAAAAAAATGACGTTTTCGTCTTTTGAGCTTCTAGTCATGAAATCTATGCAGCCTACTCAATCACTTTTTATAGCTACTGTTTACAGGCCTCCTGGGTCATATACAGCGTTCCTCACTGAGTTCCCTGAATTCCTATCGGACCTTGTAGTCATAGCAGATAATATTCTAATCTTTGGTGACTTTAATATTCACATGGAAAAGTCCACAGACCCACTCCAAAAGGCTTTCGGAGCCATCATCGACTCAGTGGGTTTTGTCCAACATGTCTCTGGACCCACTCACTGTCACAGTCATACGCTGGACCTAGTTTTGTCCCATGGAATAAATGTTGTGGATCTTAATGTGGATCTCAATACCCTAGATGCAGTTGCACCCCTAAAAACTAAAAACATTTCTCATAAGAAACTAGCTCCCTGGTACACAGAAAATACCCGAGCTCTGAAGCAAGCTTCCAGAAAATTGGAACGGAAATGGCGCCACACCAAACTGGAAGTCTTCCGTCTAGCTTGGAAAGACAGTACCGTGCAGTACCGAAGAGCCCTTACTGCTGCTCGATCATCCTATTTTTCTAACTTAATTGAGGACAATAAGAACAATCCAAAATTCCTTTTTGATACGGTCGCAAAGCTAACTAAAAAGCAGCATTCCCCAAGAGAGGATGACTTTCACTTTAGCAGTGATAAATTCATGAACTTCTTTGAGGAAAAAATTATGATTATTAGAAAGCAAATTACAGACTCCTCCTTAAATCTGCGTATTCCTTCAAAGCTCAGTTGTCCTGAGTCTGCACAACTCTGCGTGGACCTAGGATCAAGAGAGACGCTCAAGTGTTTTAGTACTATATCTCTTGACACAATGATGAAAATAATCATGGCCTCTAAACCTTCAAGCTGCTTACTGGACCCTATTCCAACTAAACTACTGAAAGAGCTGCTTCCTGTGCTTGGCCCTCCTATGTTGAACATAATAAACGGCTCTCTATCCACCGGATGTGTACCAAACTCACTCAAAGTGGCAGTAATAAAGCCTCTCTTGAAAAAGCCAAACCTTGACCCAGAAAATATAAAAAACTATCGGCCTATATCGAATCTTCCATTCCTCTCAAAAATCTTAGAAAAGGCTGTTGCTCAGCAACTCACTGCCTTCCTGAAGACAAACAATGTATATGAAATGCTTCAGTCTGGTTTTAGACCCCATCATAGCACTGAGACGGCACTTGTGAAGGTGGTAAATGACATTTTAATGGCATCGGACCGAGGCTCTGCATCTGTCCTCGTGCTCCTAGACCTTAGTGCTGCTTTTGATACCATCGATCACCACATTCTTTTGGAGAGATTGGAAACCCAAATTGGTCTACACGGTCAAGTTCTGGCCTGGTTTAGATCTTATCTGTCGGAAAGATATCAGTTTGTCTCTGTGGATGGTTTGTCCTCTGACAAATCAACTGTAAATTTCGGTGTTCCTCAAGGTTCCGTTTTAGGACCGCTGTTGTTTTCACTATATATTTTACCTCTTGGGGATGTTATTCGAAAACATAATGTTAACTTTCACTGCTATGCGGATGATACACAGCTGTACATTTCAATGAAACATGGTGAAGCCCCAAAATTGCCCTCGCTAGAAGCATGTGTTTCAGACATAAGGAAGTGGATGGCAGCAAACTTTCTACTTTTAAACTCGGATAAAACAGAGATGCTTGTTCTAGGTCCCAAGAAACAAAGAGATCTTCTGTTGAATCTGACAATTAATCTTAATGGTTGTACAGTCATCTCAAATAAAACTGTGAAGGACCTCGGCGTTACTCTGGACCCTGATCTCTCTTTTGAAGAACATATCAAGACCATTTCAAGGACAGCTTTTTTCCATCTACGTAACATTGCAAAAATCAGAAACTTTCTGTCCAAAAATGATGCAGAAAAATTAATCCATGCTTTTGTCACTTCTAGGTTAGACTACTGCAATGCTCTACTTTCCGGCTACCCGGATAAAGCACTAAATAAACTTCAGTTAGTGCTAAATACGGCTGCTAGAATCCTGACTAGAACCAAAAAATTTGATCATATTACTCCAGTGCTAGCCTCCCTACACTGGCTTCCTGTCAAAGCAAGGGCTGATTTCAAGGTTTTACTGCTAACCTACAAAGCATTGCATGGGCTTGCTCCTACCTATCTCTCTGATTTGGTCCTGCCGTACATACCTACACGTACGCTACGGTCACAAGACGCAGGCCTTCTAATTGTCCCTAGAATTTCTAAGCAAACAGCTGGAGGCAGGGCTTTCTCCTATAGAGCTCCATTTTTATGGAACGGTCTGCCTACCCATGTCAGAGACGCAAACTCGGTCTCAACCTTTAAGTCTTTACTGAAGACTCATCTCTTCAGTGGGTCATATGATTGAGTGTAGTCTGGCCCAGGAGTGGGAAGGTGAACGGAAAGGCTCTGGAGCAACGAACCACCCTTGCTGTCTCTGCCTGGCCGGTTCCCCTCTTTCCACTGGGATTCTCTGCCTCTAACCCTATTACAGGGGCTGAGTCACTGGCTTGCTGGGGCTCTCTCATGCCGTCCCTGAGGGGGTGCGTCACCTGAGTGGGTTGATTCACTGATGTGGTCATCCTGTCTGGGTTGGCGCCCCCCTTGGGTTGTGCCGTGGCGGAGATCTTTGCGGGCTATACTCAGCTTTGTCTCAGGATGGTAAGTTGGTGGTTGAAGATATCCCTCCAGTGGTGTGGGGGCTGTGCTTTGGCATAGTGGGTGGGGTTATATCCTTCCTGTTTGGCCCTGTCCGGGGGTGTCCTCGGGTGGGGCCACAGTGTCTCCTGACCCCTCCTGTCTCAGCCTTCAGTATTTATGCTGCAGTAGTTTATGTGTCGGGGGCTGGGGTCAGTTTGTTATATCTGGAGTACTTCTCCTGTCCAATTCGGTGTCCTGTGTGAATCTAAGTGTGCGTTCTCTAATTCTCTCCTTCTCTCTCTCGGAGGACCTGAGCCCTAGGACCATGCCCCAGGACTACCTGACATGATGACTCCTTGCTGTCCCCAGTCCACCTGGCCGTGCTGCTGCTCCAGTTTCAACTGAACCGCAGCCCTAGGACCATGCCCCAGGACTACTTGACATGATGACTCCTTGCTGTCCCCAGTCCACCTGGCCGTGCTGCTGCTCCAGTTTCAACTGTTCTGCCTTATTATTATTCGACCATGCTGGTCATTTATGAACATTTGAACATCTTGGCCATGTTCTGTTATAATCTCTACCCGGCACAGCCAGAAGAGGACTGGCCACCCCACATAGCCTGGTTCCTCTCTAGGTTTCTTCTGTTAAATGTCTCGATGGGATCGACACATGGCCCTGCCATTGCTCTGCCTAATTTTCATTGATTTCAATCAAGGGTTTACATACAGCAACTACAGTTTTTTAAGGTCATTTGCCACATTCAAATTACAGGATGAGGTGGCCGAGTGTTTTAGGCGATGGACTGCTAATCCATTGTGCTCTGCATGCATGGGTTAGAATCTCATTGTGTAACAATTAAAATTCTCTGCTTTATTTTGGCACTGGAAGATTTTGACTTTCACAAACACTGGTAAAATTGCTGACTGCCACAGCGAGAGCACAGGACTTGGTATCTGAGTGGTGAAGGCGATGAACTGCATGTGTGGATTATAACACCAACCTCTTCACGAAACATTTGTGATTTCCTCTCTTACATGGCCCCACATGAATATAGAATCCCTGCGCAATCCTAGAGCGACTAATAAGATTCAGGTATTGAAGAATAGCTTCACCAAGGGTAACCGCAATGGAGGGATTTGAACCGACACCTCAACACACTTAATCAAGCACTTGAGACCACTCGGCCTGACAAAACATTTGTTAAATGTCTCGATGGGATCGACACATGGCCCTGCCATTGCTCTGCCTAATTTTCATTGATTTCAATCAAGGGTTTACATACAGCAACTACAGTTTTTTAAGGTCATTTGCCACATTCAAATTACAGGATGAGGTGGCCGAGTGTTTTAGGCGATGGACTGCTAATCCATTGTACTCTGCATGCATGGGTTAGAATCTCATTGTGTAACAATTAAAATTCTGTGCTTTATTTTGGCACTGGAAGATTTTGACTTTCACAAACACTGGTAAAATTGCTGACTGCCACAGCGAGAGCACAGGACTTGGTATCTGAGTGGTGAAGGCGATGAACTGCATGTGTGGATTATAACACCAACCTCTTCACAAAACATTTGTGATTTCCTCTCTTACATGGCCCCACATGAATATAGAATCCCTGCGCAATCCTAGAGCGACTAATAAGATTCAGTTATTGAAGAATAGCTTCACCAAGGGCAACCTCAATGGTGGGATTTGAACCGACACCTCAACACACTTAATCAAGCACTTGAGAACACTCGGCCTGACAAAACATTTGTTAAATGTCTCGATGGGATCGACACATGGCCCTGCCATTGCTCTGCCTAACTTTCATTGATTTCAATCTGGGGTTAACATACAGCAACAACAGTTTTTTAAGGTCATTTGCCTCATGCATATAACAGGATGAGGTGGCCGAGTGGTTAAGGCGATGGACTGCTAATCCATTGTGCTCTGCATGCATGGGTTCGAATCCCATCCTCGTGTAACAATTAAAATTCTGTGCTTTATTTTGGCACTGGAAGATTTTGACTTTCACAAACACTGGTAAAATTGCTGACTGCCACAGCGAGAGCACAGGACTTGGTATCTGAGTGGTGAAGGCGATGAACTGCATGTGTGGATTATAACACCAACCTCTTCACAAAAATGTGTGATTTCCTCTCTTACATGGCCCCACATGAATATAGAATCCCTGCGCAATCCTAGAGCGACTAATAAGATTCAGTTATTGAAGAATAGCTTCACCAAGGGTAACCGCAATGGTGGGATTTGAACCTACACCTCAACACACTTAATCAAGCACTTGAGACCACTCGGCCTGACAAAACATTTGTTAAATGTCTCGATGGGATCGACACATGGCCCTGCCATTGCTCTGCCTAATTTTCATTGATTTCAATCAAGGGTTTACATACAGCAACTACAGTTTTTTAAGGTCATTTGCCACATTCAAATTACAGGATGAGGTGGCCGAGTGTTTTAGGCGATGGACTGCTAATCCATTGTACTCTGCATGCATGGGTTAGAATCTCATTGTGTAACAATTAAAATTCTCTGCTTTATTTTGGCACTGGAAGATTTTGACTTTCACAAACACTGGTAAAATTGCTGACTGCCACAGCGAGAGCACAGGACTTGGTATCTGAGTGGTGAAGGCGATGAACTGCATGTGTGGATTATAACACCAACCTCTTCACAAAACATTTGTGATTTCCTCTCTTACATGGCCCCACATGAATATAGAATCCCTGCGCAATCCTAGAGCGACTAATAAGATTCAGGTATTGAAGAATAGCTTCACCAAGGGCAACCTCAATGGTGGGATTTGAACCGACACCTCAACACACTTAATCAAGCACTTGAGAACACTCGGCCTGACAAAACATTTGTTAAATGTCTCGATGGGATCGACACATGGCCCTGCCATTGCTCTGCCTAATTTTCATTGATTTCAATCTGGGGTTAACATACAGCAACAACAGTTTTTTAAGGTCATTTGCCGCATGCATATAACAGGATGAGGTGGCCGAGTGGTTAAGGCGATGGACTGCTAATCCATTGTGCTCTGCATGCATGGGTTCGAATCCCATCCTCATCGTGTAACAATTAAAATTCTGTGCTTTATTTTGGCACTGGAAGATTTTGACTTTCACAAACACTGGTAAAATTGCTGACTGCCACAGCGAGAGCACAGGACTTGGTATCTGAGTGGTGAAGGCGATGAACTGCATGTGTGGATTATAACACCAACCTCTTCACAAAAATGTGTGATTTCCTCTCTTACATGGCCCCACATGAATATAGAATCCCTGCGCAATCCTAGAGCGACTAATAAGATTCAGTTATTGAAGAATAGCTTCACCAAGGGTAACCGCAATGGTGGGATTTGAACCTACACCTCAACACACTTAATCAAGCACTTGAGACCACTCGGCCTGACAAAACATTTGTTAAATGTCTCGATGGGATCGACACATGGCCCTGCCATTGCTCTGCCTAATTTTCATTGATTTCAATCAAGGGTTTACATACAGCAACTACAGTTTTTTAAGGTCATTTGCCACATTCAAATTACAGGATGAGGTGGCCGAGTGTTTTAGGCGATGGACTGCTAATCCATTGTACTCTGCATGCATGGGTTAGAATCTCATTGTGTAACAATTAAAATTCTCTGCTTTATTTTGGCACTGGAAGATTTTGACTTTCACAAACACTGGTAAAATTGCTGACTGCCACAGCGAGAGCACAGGACTTGGTATCTGAGTGGTGAAGGCGATGAACTGCATGTGTGGATTATAACACCAACCTCTTCACAAAACATTTGTGATTTCCTCTCTTACATGGCCCCACATGAATATAGAATCCCTGCGCAATCCTAGAGCGACTAATAAGATTCAGGTATTGAAGAATAGCTTCACCAAGGGCAACCTCAATGGTGGGATTTGAACCGACACCTCAACACACTTAATCAAGCACTTGAGAACACTCGGCCTGACAAAACATTTGTTAAATGTCTCGATGGGATCGACACATGGCCCTGCCATTGCTCTGCCTAACTTTCATTGATTTCAATCTGGGGTTAACATACAGCAACAACAGTTTTTTAAGGTCATTTGCCTCATGCATATAACAGGATGAGGTGGCCGAGTGGTTAAGGCGATGGACTGCTAATCCATTGTGCTCTGCATGCATGGGTTCGAATCCCATCCTCATCGTGTAACAATTAAAATTCTGTGCTTTATTTTGGCACTGGAAGATTTTGACTTTCACAAACACTGGTAAAATTGCTGACTGCCACAGCGAGAGCACAGGACTTGGTATCTGAGTGGTGAAGGCGATGAACTGCATGTGTGGATTATAACACCAACCTCTTCACAAAAATGTGTGATTTCCTCTCTTACATGGCCCCACATGAATATAGAATCCCTGCGCAATCCTAGAGCGACTAATAAGATTCAGGTATTGAAGAATAGCTTCACCAAGGGCAACCTCAATGGTGGGATTTGAACCGACACCTCAACACACTTAATCAAGCACTTGAGACCACTCGGCCTGACAAAACATTTGTTAAATGTCTCGATGGGATCGACACATGGCCCTGCCATTGCTCTGCCTAATTTTCATTGATTTCAATCTGGGGTTAACATACAGCAACAACAGTTTTTTAAGGTCATTTGCCTCATGCATATAACAGGATGAGGTGGCCGAGTGGTTAAGGCGATGGACTGCTAATCCATTGTGCTCTGCATGCATGGGTTCGAATCCCATCCTCATCGTGTAACAATTAAAATTCTGTGCTTTATTTTGGCACTGGAAGATTTTGACTTTCACAAACACTGGTAAAATTGCTGACTGCCACAGCGAGAGCACAGGACTTGGTATCTGAGTGGTGAAGGCGATGAACTGCATGTGTGGATTATAACACCAACCTCTTCACAAAACATTTGTGATTTCCTCTCTTACATGGCCCCACATGAATATAGAATCCCTGCGCAATCCTAGAGCGACTAATAAGATTCAGGTATTGAAGAATAGCTTCACCAAGGGCAACCTCAATGGTGGGATTTGAACCGACACCTCAACACACTTAATCAAGCACTTGAGACCACTCGGCCTGACAAAACATTTGTTAAATGTCTCGATGGGATCGACACATGGCCCTGCCATTGCTCTGCCTAATTTTCATTGATTTCAATCAAGGGTTTACATACAGCAACTACAGTTTTTTAAGGTCATTTGCCACATTCAAATTACAGGATGAGGTGGCCGAGTGTTTTAGGCGATGGACTGCTAATCCATTGTACTCTGCATGCATGGGTTAGAATCTCATTGTGTAACAATTAAAATTCTCTGCTTTATTTTGGCACTGGAAGATTTTGACTTTCACAAACACTGGTAAAATTGCTGACTGCCACAGCGAGAGCACAGGACTTGGTATCTGAGTGGTGAAGGCGATGAACTGCATGTGTGGATTATAACACCAACCTCTTCACAAAACATTTGTGATTTCCTCTCTTACATGGCCCCACATGAATATAGAATCCCTGCGCAATCCTAGAGCGACTAATAAGATTCAGGTATTGAAGAATAGCTTCACCAAGGGCAACCTCAATGGTGGGATTTGAACCGACACCTCAACACACTTAATCAAGCACTTGAGACCACTCGGCCTGACAAAACATTTGTTAAATGTCTCGATGGGATCGACACATGGCCCTGCCATTGCTCTGCCTAATTTTCATTGATTTCAATCAAGGGTTTACATACAGCAACTACAGTTTTTTAAGGTCATTTGCCACATTCAAATTACAGGATGAGGTGGCCGAGTGTTTTAGGCGATGGACTGCTAATCCATTGTACTCTGCATGCATGGGTTAGAATCTCATTGTGTAACAATTAAAATTCTGTGCTTTATTTTGGCACTGGAAGATTTTGACTTTCACAAACACTGGTAAAATTGCTGACTGCCACAGCGGAGCACAGGACTTGGTATCTGAGTGGTGAAGGCGATGAACTGCATGTGTGGATTATAACACCAACCTCTTCACAAAACATTTGTGATTTCCTCTCTTACATGGCCCCACATGAATATAGAATCCCTGCGCAATCCTAGAGCGACTAATAAGATTCAGTTATTGAAGAATAGCTTCACCAAGGGCAACCTCAATGGTGGTATTTGAACCTACACCTCAACACACTTAATCAAGCACTTGAGACCACTCGGCCTGACAAAACATTTGTTAAATGTCTCGATGGGATCGACACATGGCCCTGCCATTGCTCTGCCTAATTTTCATTGATTTCAATCTGGGGTTAACATACAGCAACAACAGTTTTTTAAGGTCATTTGCCGCATACATATAACAGGATGAGGTGGCCGAGTGGTTAAGGCGATGGACTGCTAATCCATTGTGCTCTGCATGCATGGGTTAGAATCCCATCCTCATTGTGTAACAATTAAAATTCTGTGCTTTTATTTTGGCACTGGAAGATTTTGACTTTCACAAACACTGGTAAAATTGCTGACTGCCACAGCGAGAGCACAGGACTTGGTATCTGAGTGGTGAAGGCGATGAACTGCATGTGTGGATTATAACACCAACCTCTTCACAAAAATTTGTGATTTCCTCTCTTACATGGCCCCACATGAATATAGAATCCCTGCGCAATCCTAGAGCGACTAATAAGATTCAGGTATTGAAGAATAGCTTCACCAAGGGCAACCTCAATGGTGGGATTTGAACCGACACCTCAACACACTTAATCAAGCACTTGAGACCACTCGGCCTGACAAAACATTTGTTAAATGTCTCGATGGGATCGACACATGGCCCTGCCATTGCTCTGCCTAATTTTCATTGATTTCAATCAAGGGTTTACATACAGCAACTACAGTTTTTTAAGGTCATTTGCCACATTCAAATTACAGGATGAGGTGGCCGAGTGTTTTAGGCGATGGACTGCTAATCCATTGTACTCTGCATGCATGGGTTAGAATCTCATTGTGTAACAATTAAAATTCTGTGCTTTATTTTGGCACTGGAAGATTTTGACTTTCACAAACACTGGTAAAATTGCTGACTGCCACAGCGAGAGCACAGGACTTGGTATCTGAGTGGTGAAGGCGATGAACTGCATGTGTGGATTATAACACCAACCTCTTCACAAAACATTTGTGATTTCCTCTCTTACATGGCCCCACATGAATATAGAATCCCTGCGCAATCCTAGAGCGACTAATAAGATTCAGGTATTGAAGAATAGCTTCACCAAGGGCAACCTCAATGGTGGGATTTGAACCGACACCTCAACACACTTAATCAAGCACTTGAGACCACTCGGCCTGACAAAACATTTGTTAAATGTCTCGATGGGATCGACACATGGCCTTGCCATTGCTCTGCCTAATTTTCATTGATTTCAATCAAGGGTTTACATACAGCAACTACAGTTTTTTAAGGTCATTTGCCACATTCAAATTACAGGATGAGGTGGCCGAGTGGTTTAGGCGATGGACTGCTAATCCATTGTACTCTGCATGCATGGGTTAGAATCTCATTGTGTAACAATTAAAATTCTGTGCTTTATTTTGGCACTGGAAGATTTTGACTTTCACAAACACTGGTAAAATTGCTGACTGCCACAGCGAGAGCACAGGACTTGGTATCTGAGTGGTGAAGGCGATGAACTGCATGTGTGGATTATAACACCAACCTCTTCACAAAACATTTGTGATTTCCTCTCTTACATGGCCCCACATGAATATAGAATCCCTGCGCAATCCTAGAGCGACTAATAAGATTCAGGTATTGAAGAATAGCTTCACCAAGGGCAACCTCAATGGTGGGATTTGAACCGACACCTCAACACACTTAATCAAGCACTTGAGACCACTCGGCCTGACAAAACATTTGTTAAATGTCTCGATGGGATCGACACATGGCCCTGCCATTGCTCTGCCTAATTTTCATTGATTTCAATCAAGGGTTTACATACAGCAACTACAGTTTTTTAAGGTCATTTGCCACATTCAAATTACAGGATGAGGTGGCCGAGTGGTTTAGGCGATGGACTGCTAATCCATTGTACTCTGCATGCATGGGTTAGAATCTCATTGTGTAACAATTAAAATTCTGTGCTTTATTTTGGCACTGGAAGATTTTGACTTTCACAAACACTGGTAAAATTGCTGACTGCCACAGCGAGAGCACAGGACTTGGTATCTGAGTGGTGAAGGCGATGAACTGCATGTGTGGATTATAACACCAACCTCTTCACAAAACATTTGTGATTTCCTCTCTTACATGGCCCCACATGAATATAGAATCCCTGCGCAATCCTAGAGCGACTAATAAGATTCAGGTATTGAAGAATAGCTTCACCAAGGGCAACCTCAATGGTGGGATTTGAACCGACACCTCAACACACTTAATCAAGCACTTGAGAACACTCGGCCTGACAAAACATTTGTTAAATGTCTCGATGGGATCGACACATGGCCCTGCCATTGCTCTGCCTAATTTTCATTGATTTCAATCAAGGGTTTACATACAGCAACTACAGTTTTTTAAGGTCATTTGCCACATTCAAATTACAGGATGAGGTGGCCGAGTGGTTTAGGCGATGGACTGCTAATCCATTGTACTCTGCATGCATGGGTTAGAATCTCATTGTGTAACAATTAAAATTCTGTGCTTTATTTTGGCACTGGAAGATTTTGACTTTCACAAACACTGGTAAAATTGCTGACTGCCACAGCGAGAGCACAGGACTTGGTATCTGAGTGGTGAAGGCGATGAACTGCATGTGTGGATTATAACACCAACCTCTTCACAAAACATTTGTGATTTCCTCTCTTACATGGCCCCACATGAATATAGAATCCCTGCGCAATCCTAGAGCGACTAATAAGATTCAGGTATTGAAGAATAGCTTCACCAAGGGCAACCTCAATGGTGGGATTTGAACCGACACCTCAACACACTTAATCAAGCACTTGAGACCACTCGGCCTGACAAAACATTTGTTAAATGTCTCGATGGGATCGACACATGGCCCTGCCATTGCTCTGCCTAATTTTCATTGATTTCAATCAAGGGTTTACATACAGCAACTACAGTTTTTTAAGGTCATTTGCCACATTCAAATTACAGGATGAGGTGGCCGAGTGGTTTTAGGCGATGGACTGCTAATCCATTGTACTCTGCATGCATGGGTTAGAATCTCATTGTGTAACAATTAAAATTCTGTGCTTTATTTTGGCACTGGAAGATTTTGACTTTCACAAACACTGGTAAAATTGCTGACTGCCACAGCGAGAGCACAGGACTTGGTATCTGAGTGGTGAAGGCGATGAACTGCATGTGTGGATTATAACACCAACCTCTTCACAAAAATTTGTGATTTCCTCTCTTACATGGCCCCACATGAATATAGAATCCCTGCGCAATCCTAGAGCGACTAATAAGATTCAGGTATTGAAGAATAGCTTCACCAAGGGCAACCTCAATGGTGGGATTTGAACCGACACCTCAACACACTTAATCAAGCACTTGAGACCACTCGGCCTGACAAAACATTTGTTAAATGTCTCGATGGGATCGACACATGGCCCTGCCATTGCTCTGCCTAATTTTCATTGATTTCAATCAAGGGTTTACATACAGCAACTACAGTTTTTTAAGGTCATTTGCCACATTCAAATTACAGGATGAGGTGGCCGAGTGTTTTAGGCGATGGACTGCTAATCCATTGTACTCTGCATGCATGGGTTAGAATCTCATTGTGTAACAATTAAAATTCTCTGCTTTATTTTGGCACTGGAAGATTTTGACTTTCACAAACACTGGTAAAATTGCTGACTGCCACAGCGAGAGCACAGGACTTGGTATCTGAGTGGTGAAGGCGATGAACTGCATGTGTGGATTATAACACCAACCTCTTCACAAATGTGATTTCCTCTCTTACATGGCCCCACATGAATATAGAATCCCTGCGCAATCCTAGAGCGACTAATAAGATTCAGGTATTGAAGAATAGCTTCACCAAGGGCAACCTCAATGGTGGGATTTGAACCGACACCTCAACACACTTAATCAAGCACTTGAGACACTCGGCCTGACAAAACATTTGTTAAATGTCTCGATGGGATCGACACATGGCCCTGCCATTGCTCTGCCTAATTTTCATTGATTTCAATCAAGGGTTTACATACAGCAACTACAGTTTTTTAAGGTCATTTGCCACATTCAAATTACAGGATGAGGTGGCCGAGTGGTTTAGGCGATGGACTGCTAATCCATTGTGCTCTGCATGCATGGGTTAGAATCTCATTGTGTAACAATTAAAATTCTGTGCTTTATTTTGGCACTGGAAGATTTTGACTTTCACAAACACTGGTAAAATTGCTGACTGCCACAGCGAGAGCACAGGACTTGGTATCTGAGTGGTGAAGGCGATGAACTGCATGTGTGGATTATAACACCAACCTCTTCACAAAACATTTGTGATTTCCTCTCTTACATGGCCCCACATGAATATAGAATCCCTGCGCAATCCTAGAGCGACTAATAAGATTCAGGTATTGAAGAATAGCTTCACCAAGGGCAACCTCAATGGTGGGATTTGAACCGACACCTCAACACACTTAATCAAGCACTTGAGACCACTCGGCCTGACAAAACATTTGTTAAATGTCTCGATGGGATCGACACATGGCCCTGCCATTGCTCTGCCTAATTTTCATTGATTTCAATCAAGGGTTTACATACAGCAACTACAGTTTTTTAAGGTCATTTGCCACATTCAAATTACAGGATGAGGTGGCCGAGTGTTTTAGGCGATGGACTGCTAATCCATTGTACTCTGCATGCATGGGTTAGAATCTCATTGTGTAACAATTAAAATTCTGTGCTTTATTTTGGCACTGGAAGATTTTGACTTTCACAAACACTGGTAAAATTGCTGACTGCCACAGCGAGAGCACAGGACTTGGTATCTGAGTGGTGAAGGCGATGAACTGCATGTGTGGATTATAACACCAACCTCTTCACAAAACATTTGTGATTTCCTCTCTTACATGGCCCCACATGAATATAGAATCCCTGCGCAATCCTAGAGCGACTAATAAGATTCAGGTATTGAAGAATAGCTTCACCAAGGGCAACCTCAATGGTGGGATTTGAACCGACACCTCAACACACTTAATCAAGCACTTGAGACCACTCGGCCTGACAAAACATTTGTTAAATGTCTCGATGGGATCGACACATGGCCCTGCCATTGCTCTGCCTAATTTTCATTGATTTCAATCAAGGGTTTACATACAGCAACTACAGTTTTTTAAGGTCATTTGCCACATTCAAATTACAGGATGAGGTGGCCGAGTGGTTTTAGGCGATGGACTGCTAATCCATTGTGCTCTGCATGCATGGGTTAATCTCATTGTGTAACAATTAAAATTCTGTGCTTTATTTTGGCACTGGAAGATTTTGACTTTCACAAACACTGGTAAAATTGCTGACTGCCACAGCGAGAGCACAGGACTTGGTATCTGAGTGGTGAAGGCGATGAACTGCATGTGTGGATTATAACACCAACCTCTTCACAAAACATTTGTGATTTCCTCTCTTACATGGCCCCACATGAATATAGAATCCCTGCGCAATCCTAGAGCGACTAATAAGATTCAGGTATTGAAGAATAGCTTCACCAAGGGCAACCTCAATGGTGGGATTTGAACCGACACCTCAACACACTTAATCAAGCACTTGAGACCACTCGGCCTGACAAAACATTTGTTAAATGTCTCGATGGGATCGACACATGGCCCTGCCATTGCTCTGCCTAATTTTCATTGATTTCAATCAAGGGTTTACATACAGCAACTACAGTTTTTTAAGGTCATTTGCCACATTCAAATTACAGGATGAGGTGGCCGAGTGTTTTAGGCGATGGACTGCTAATCCATTGTACTCTGCATGCATGGGTTAGAATCTCATTGTGTAACAATTAAAATTCTGTGCTTTATTTTGGCACTGGAAGATTTTGACTTTCACAAACACTGGTAAAATTGCTGACTGCCACAGCGAGAGCACAGGACTTGGTATCTGAGTGGTGAAGGCGATGAACTGCATGTGTGGATTATAACACCAACCTCTTCACAAAACATTTGTGATTTCCTCTCTTACATGGCCCCACATGAATATAGAATCCCTGCGCAATCCTAGAGCGACTAATAAGATTCAGGTATTGAAGAATAGCTTCACCAAGGGCAACCTCAATGGTGGGATTTGAACCGACACCTCAACACACTTAATCAAGCACTTGAGAACACTCGGCCTGACAAAACATTTGTTAAATGTCTCGATGGGATCGACACATGGCCCTGCCATTGCTCTGCCTAATTTTCATTGATTTCAATCAAGGGTTTACATACAGCAACTACAGTTTTTTAAGGTCATTTGCCACATTCAAATTACAGGATGAGGTGGCCGAGTGGTTAAGGCGATGGACTGCTAATCCATTGTGCTCTGCATGCATGGGTTCGAATCCCATTGTGTAACAATTAAAATTCTCTGCTTTATTTTGGCACTGGAAGATTTTGACTTTCACAAACACTGGTAAAATTGCTGACTGCCACAGCGAGAGCACAGGACTTGGTATCTGAGTGGTGAAGGCGATGAACTGCATGTGTGGATTATAACACCAACCTCTTCACAAAACATTTGTGATTTCCTCTCTTACATGGCCCCACATGAATATAGAATCCCTGCGCAATCCTAGAGCGACTAATAAGATTCAGGTATTGAAGAATAGCTTCACCAAGGGCAACCTCAATGGTGGGATTTGAACCGACACCTCAACACACTTAATCAAGCACTTGAGACCACTCGGCCTGACAAAACATTTGTTAAATGTCTCGATGGGATCGACACATGGCCCTGCCATTGCTCTGCCTAATTTTCATTGATTTCAATCAAGGGTTTACATACAGCAACTACAGTTTTTTAAGGTCATTTGCCACATTCAAATTACAGGATGAGGTGGCCGAGTGTTTTAGGCGATGGACTGCTAATCCATTGTACTCTGCATGCATGGGTTAGAATCTCATTGTGTAACAATTAAAATTCTGTGCTTTATTTTGGCACTGGAAGATTTTGACTTTCACAAACACTGGTAAAATTGCTGACTGCCACAGCGAGAGCACAGGACTTGGTATCTGAGTGGTGAAGGCGATGAACTGCATGTGTGGATTATAACACCAACCTCTTCACAAAACATTTGTGATTTCCTCTCTTACATGGCCCCACATGAATATAGAATCCCTGCGCAATCCTAGAGCGACTAATAAGATTCAGGTATTGAAGAATAGCTTCACCAAGGGCAACCTCAATGGTGGGATTTGAACCGACACCTCAACACACTTAATCAAGCACTTGAGACCACTCGGCCTGACAAAACATTTGTTAAATGTCTCGATGGGATCGACACATGGCCCTGCCATTGCTCTGCCTAATTTTCATTGATTTCAATCAAGGGTTTACATACAGCAACTACAGTTTTTTAAGGTCATTTGCCACATTCAAATTACAGGATGAGGTGGCCGAGTGTTTTAAGGCGATGGACTGCTAATCCATTGTACTCTGCATGCATGGGTTAGAATCTCATTGTGTAACAATTAAAATTCTGTGCTTTATTTTGGCACTGGAAGATTTTGACTTTCACAAACACTGGTAAAATTGCTGACTGCCACAGCGAGAGCACAGGACTTGGTATCTGAGTGGTGAAGGCGATGAACTGCATGTGTGGATTATAACACCAACCTCTTCACAAAACATTTGTGATTTCCTCTCTTACATGGCCCCACATGAATATAGAATCCCTGCGCAATCCTAGAGCGACTAATAAGATTCAGGTATTGAAGAATAGCTTCACCAAGGGCAACCTCAATGGTGGGATTTGAACCGACACCTCAACACACTTAATCAAGCACTTGAGACCACTCGGCCTGACAAAACATTTGTTAAATGTCTCGATGGGATCGACACATGGCCCTGCCATTGCTCTGCCTAATTTTCATTGATTTCAATCAAGGGTTTACATACAGCAACTACAGTTTTTTAAGGTCATTTGCCACATTCAAATTACAGGATGAGGTGGCCGAGTGTTTTAGGCGATGGACTGCTAATCCATTGTACTCTGCATGCATGGGTTAGAATCTCATTGTGTAACAATTAAAATTCTGTGCTTTATTTTGGCACTGGAAGATTTTGACTTTCACAAACACTGGTAAAATTGCTGACTGCCACAGCGAGAGCACAGGACTTGGTATCTGAGTGGTGAAGGCGATGAACTGCATGTGTGGATTATAACACCAACCTCTTCACAAAACATTTGTGATTTCCTCTCTTACATGGCCCCACATGAATATAGAATCCCTGCGCAATCCTAGAGCGACTAATAAGATTCAGGTATTGAAGAATAGCTTCACCAAGGGCAACCTCAATGGTGGGATTTGAACCGACACCTCAACACACTTAATCAAGCACTTGAGACCACTCGGCCTGACAAAACATTTGTTAAATGTCTCGATGGGATCGACACATGGCCCTGCCATTGCTCTGCCTAATTTTCATTGATTTCAATCAAGGGTTTACATACAGCAACTACAGTTTTTTAAGGTCATTTGCCACATTCAAATTACAGGATGAGGTGGCCGAGTGTTTTAGGCGATGGACTGCTAATCCATTGTACTCTGCATGCATGGGTTAGAATCTCATTGTGTAACAATTAAAATTCTGTGCTTTATTTTGGCACTGGAAGATTTTGACTTTCACAAACACTGGTAAAATTGCTGACTGCCACAGCGAGAGCACAGGACTTGGTATCTGAGTGGTGAAGGCGATGAACTGCATGTGTGGATTATAACACCAACCTCTTCACAAAACATTTGTGATTTCCTCTCTTACATGGCCCCACATGAATATAGAATCCCTGCGCAATCCTAGAGCGACTAATAAGATTCAGGTATTGAAGAATAGCTTCACCAAGGGCAACCTCAATGGTGGGATTTGAACCGACACCTCAACACACTTAATCAAGCACTTGAGAACCACTCGGCCTGACAAAACATTTGTTAAATGTCTCGATGGGATCGACACATGGCCCTGCCATTGCTCTGCCTAATTTTCATTGATTTCAATCTGGGGTTAACATACAGCAACAACAGTTTTTTAAGGTCATTTGCCACATGCATATAACAGGATGAGGTGGCCGAGTGGTTAAGGCGATGGACTGCTAATCCATTGTGCTCTGCATGCATGGGTTAATCCCATCCTCATTGTGTAACAATTAAAATTCTGTGCTTTATTTTGGCACTGGAAGATTTTGACTTTCACAAACACTGGTAAAATTGCTGACTGCCACAGCGAGAGCACAGGACTTGGTATCTGAGTGGTGAAGGCGATGAACTGCATGTGTGGATTATAACACCAACCTCTTCACAAAAATTTGTGATTTCCTCTCTTACATGGCCCCACATGAATATAGAATCCCTGCGCAATCCTAGAGCGACTAATAAGATTCAGGTATTGAAGAATAGCTTCACCAAGGGCAACCTCAATGGTGGGATTTGAACCGACACCTCAACACACTTAATCAAGCACTTGAGACCACTCGGCCTGACAAAACATTTGTTAAATGTCTCGATGGGATCGACACATGGCCCTGCCATTGCTCTGCCTAATTTTCATTGATTTCAATCAAGGGTTTACATACAGCAACTACAGTTTTTTAAGGTCATTTGCCACATTCAAATTACAGGATGAGGTGGCCGAGTGTTTTAGGCGATGGACTGCTAATCCATTGTACTCTGCATGCATGGGTTAGAATCTCATTGTGTAACAATTAAAATTCTCTGCTTTATTTTGGCACTGGAAGATTTTGACTTTCACAAACACTGGTAAAATTGCTGACTGCCACAGCGAGAGCACAGGACTTGGTATCTGAGTGGTGAAGGCGATGAACTGCATGTGTGGATTATAACACCAACCTCTTCACAAAACATTTGTGATTTCCTCTCTTACATGGCCCCACATGAATATAGAATCCCTGCGCAATCCTAGAGCGACTAATAAGATTCAGGTATTGAAGAATAGCTTCACCAAGGGCAACCTCAATGGTGGGATTTGAACCGACACCTCAACACACTTAATCAAGCACTTGAGACCACTCGGCCTGACAAAACATTTGTTAAATGTCTCGATGGGATCGACACATGGCCCTGCCATTGCTCTGCCTAATTTTCATTGATTTCAATCAAGGGTTTACATACAGCAACTACAGTTTTTTAAGGTCATTTGCCACATTCAAATTACAGGATGAGGTGGCCGAGTGGTTTAGGCGATGGACTGCTAATCCATTGTGCTCTGCATGCATGGGTTCGAATCCCATCATTGTGTAACAATTAAAATTCTGTGCTTTATTTTGGCACTGGAAGATTTTGACTTTCACAAACACTGGTAAAATTGCTGACTGCCACAGCGAGAGCACAGGACTTGGTATCTGAGTGGTGAAGGCGATGAACTGCATGTGTGGATTATAACACCAACCTCTTCACAAAACATTTGTGATTTCCTCTCTTACATGGCCCCACATGAATATAGAATCCCTGCGCAATCCTAGAGCGACTAATAAGATTCAGGTATTGAAGAATAGCTTCACCAAGGGCAACCTCAATGGTGGGATTTGAACCGACACCTCAACACACTTAATCAAGCACTTGAGACCACTCGGCCTGACAAAACATTTGTTAAATGTCTCGATGGGATCGACACATGGCCCTGCCATTGCTCTGCCTAATTTTCATTGATTTCAATCAAGGGTTTACATACAGCAACTACAGTTTTTTAAGGTCATTTGCCACATTCAAATTACAGGATGAGGTGGCCGAGTGTTTTAGGCGATGGACTGCTAATCCATTGTACTCTGCATGCATGGGTTAGAATCTCATTGTGTAACAATTAAAATTCTCTGCTTTATTTTGGCACTGGAAGATTTTGACTTTCACAAACACTGGTAAAATTGCTGACTGCCACAGCGAGAGCACAGGACTTGGTATCTGAGTGGTGAAGGCGATGAACTGCATGTGTGGATTATAACACCAACCTCTTCACAAAACATTTGTGATTTCCTCTCTTACATGGCCCCACATGAATATAGAATCCCTGCGCAATCCTAGAGCGACTAATAAGATTCAGGTATTGAAGAATAGCTTCACCAAGGGCAACCTCAATGGTGGGATTTGAACCGACACCTCAACACACTTAATCAAGCACTTGAGAACACTCGGCCTGACAAAACATTTGTTAAATGTCTCGATGGGATCGACACATGGCCCTGCCATTGCTCTGCCTAATTTTCATTGATTTCAATCTGGGGTTAACATACAGCAACAACAGTTTTTTAAGGTCATTTGCCGCATGCATATAACAGGATGAGGTGGCCGAGTGGTTAAGGCGATGGACTGCTAATCCATTGTGCTCTGCATGCATGGGTTAGAATCCCATCCTCATCGTGTAACAATTAAAATTCTGTGCTTTATTTTGGCACTGGAAGATTTTGACTTTCACAAACACTGGTAAAATTGCTGACTGCCACAGCGAGAGCACAGGACTTGGTATCTGAGTGGTGAAGGCGATGAACTGCATGTGTGGATTATAACACCAACCTCTTCACAAAAATGTGTGATTTCCTCTCTTACATGGCCCCACATGAATATAGAATCCCTGCGCAATCCTAGAGCGACTAATAAGATTCAGTTATTGAAGAATAGCTTCACCAAGGGTAACCGCAATGGTGGGATTTGAACCTACACCTCAACACACTTAATCAAGCACTTGAGACCACTCGCCTGACAAAACATTTGTTAAATGTCTCGATGGGATCGACACATGGCCCTGCCATTGCTCTGCCTAATTTTCATTGATTTCAATCAAGGGTTTACATACAGCAACTACAGTTTTTTAAGGTCATTTGCCACATTCAAATTACAGGATGAGGTGGCCGAGTGTTTTAGGCGATGGACTGCTAATCCATTGTACTCTGCATGCATGGGTTAGAATCTCATTGTGTAACAATTAAAATTCTCTGCTTTATTTTGGCACTGGAAGATTTTGACTTTCACAAACACTGGTAAAATTGCTGACTGCCACAGCGAGAGCACAGGACTTGGTATCTGAGTGGTGAAGGCGATGAACTGCATGTGTGGATTATAACACCAACCTCTTAACAAAACATTTGTGATTTCCTCTCTTACATGGCCCCACATGAATATAGAATCCCTGCGCAATCCTGGAGCGACTAATGAGATTCAGGTATTGAAGAATAGCTTCACCAAGGGCAACCTCAATTGGTGGGATTTGAACCGACACCTCAACACACTTAATCAAGCACTTGAGAACACTCGGCCTGACAAAACCTTTGTTAAATGTCTCGATGGGATCGACACATGGCCCTGCCATTGCTCTGCCTAATTTTCATTGATTTCAATCTGGGGTTAACATACAGCAACAACAGTTTTTTAAGGTCATTTGCCGCATTCATATAACAGGATGAGGTGGCCGAGTGGTTAAGGCGATGGACTGCTAATCCATTGTGCTCTGCATGCATGGGTTCGAATCCCATCCTCATCGTGTAACAATTAAAATTCTGTGCTTTATTTTGGCACTGGAAGATTTTGACTTTCACAAACACTGGTAAAATTGCTGACTGCCACAGCGAGAGCACAGGACTTGGTATCTGAGTGGTGAAGGCGATGAACTGCATGTGTGGATTATAACACCAACCTCTTCACGAAACATTTGTGATTTCCTCTCTTACATGGCCCCACATGAATATAGAATCCTAGAGCGACTAATAAGATTCAGGTATTGAAGAATAGCTTCACCAAGGGTAACCGCAATGGAGGGATTTGAACCGACACCTCAACACACTTAATCAAGCACTTGAGACCACTCGGCCTGACAAAACATTTGTTAAATGTCTCGATGGGATCGACACATGGCCCTGCCATTGCTCTGCCTAACTTTCATTGATTTCAATCTGGGGTTAACATACAGCAACAACAGTTTTTTAAGGTCATTTGCCTCATGCATATAACAGGATGAGGTGGCCGAGTGGTTAAGGCGATGGACTGCTAATCCATTGTGCTCTGCATGCATGGGTTTGAATCCCATCCTCATCGTGTAACAATTAAAATTCTGTGCTTTATTTTGGCACTGGAAGATTTTGACTTTCACAAACACTGGTAAAATTGCTGACTGCCACAGCGAGAGCACAGGACTTGGTATCTGAGTGGTGAAGGCGATGAACTGCATGTGTGGATTATAACACCAACCTCTTCACAAAAATGTGTGATTTCCTCTCTTACATGGCCCCACATGAATATAGAATCCCTGTGCAATCCTAGAGCGACAAATAAGATTCAGTTATTGAAGAATAGCTTCACCAAGGGTAACCTCAATGGTGGTATTTGAACCTACACCTCAACACACTTAATCAAGCACTTGAGACCACTCGGCCTGACAAAACATTTGTTAAATGTCTCGATGGGATCGACACATGGCCCTGCCATTGCTCTGCCTAATTTTCATTGATTTCAATCAAGGGTTTACATACAGCAACTACAGTTTTTTAAGGTCATTTGCCACATTCAAATTACAGGATGAGGTGGCCGAGTGTTTTAGGCGATGGACTGCTAATCCATTGTACTCTGCATGCATGGGTTAGAATCTCATTGTGTAACAATTAAAATTCTCTGCTTTATTTTGGCACTGGAAGATTTTGACTTTCACAAACACTGGTAAAATTGCTGACTGCCACAGCGAGAGCACAGGACTTGGTATCTGAGTGGTGAAGGCGATGAACTGCATGTGTGGATTATAACACCAACCTCTTCACAAAACATTTGTGATTTCCTCTCTTACATGGCCCCACATGAATATAGAATCCCTGCGCAATCCTAGAGCGACTAATAAGATTCAGGTATTGAAGAATAGCTTCACCAAGGGCAACCTCAATGGTGGGATTTGAACCGACACCTCAACACACTTAATCAAGCACTTGAGAACACTCGGCCTGACAAAACATTTGTTAAATGTCTCGATGGGATCGACACATGGCCCTGCCATTGCTCTGCCTAATTTTCATTGATTTCAATCTGGGGTTAACATACAGCAACAACAGTTTTTTAAGGTCATTTGCCACATTCATATAACAGGATGAGGTGGCCGAGTGGTTTAGGCGATGGACTGCTAATCCATTGTGCTCTGCATGCATGGGTTAGAATCCCATCCTCATTGTGTAACAATTAAAATTCTGTGCTTTATTTTGGCACTGGAAGATTTTGACTTTCACAAACACTGGTAAAATTGCTGACTGCCACAGCGAGAGCACAGGACTTGGTATCTGAGTGGTGAAGGCGATGAACTGCATGTGTGGATTATAACACCAACCTCTTCACAAAAATTTGTGATTTCCTCTCTTACATGGCCCCACATGAATATAGAATCCCTGCGCAATCCTAGAGCGACTAATAAGATTCAGGTATTGAAGAATAGCTTCACCAAGGGCAACCTCAATGGTGGGATTTGAACCGACACCTCAACACACTTAATCAAGCACTTGAGACCACTCGGCCTGACAAAACATTTGTTAAATGTCTCGATGGGATCGACACATGGCCCTGCCATTGCTCTGCCTAATTTTCATTGATTTCAATCAAGGGTTTACATACAGCAACTACAGTTTTTTAAGGTCATTTGCCACATTCAAATTACAGGATGAGGTGGCCGAGTGTTTTAGGCGATGGACTGCTAATCCATTGTACTCTGCATGCATGGGTTAGAATCTCATTGTGTAACAATTAAAATTCTCTGCTTTATTTTGGCACTGGAAGATTTTGACTTTCACAAACACTGGTAAAATTGCTGACTGCCACAGCGAGAGCACAGGACTTGGTATCTGAGTGGTGAAGGCGATGAACTGCATGTGTGGATTATAACACCAACCTCTTCACAAAACATTTGTGATTTCCTCTCTTACATGGCCCCACATGAATATAGAATCCCTGCGCAATCCTAGAGCGACTAATAAGATTCAGGTATTGAAGAATAGCTTCACCAAGGGCAACCTCAATGGTGGGATTTGAACCGACACCTCAACACACTTAATCAAGCACTTGAGACCACTCGGCCTGACAAAACATTTGTTAAATGTCTCGATGGGATCGACACATGGCCCTGCCATTGCTCTGCCTAATTTTCATTGATTTCAATCAAGGGTTTACATACAGCAACTACAGTTTTTTAAGGTCATTTGCCACATTCAAATTACAGGAGAGGTGGCCGAGTGTTTTAGGCGATGGACTGCTAATCCATTGTACTCTGCATGCATGGGTTAGAATCTCATTGTGTAACAATTAAAATTCTGTGCTTTATTTTGGCACTGGAAGATTTTGACTTTCACAAACACTGGTAAAATTGCTGACTGCCACAGCGAGAGCACAGGACTTGGTATCTGAGTGGTGAAGGCGATGAACTGCATGTGTGGATTATAACACCAACCTCTTCACAAAACATTTGTGATTTCCTCTCTTACATGGCCCCACATGAATATAGAATCCCTGCGCAATCCTAGAGCGACTAATAAGATTCAGGTATTGAAGAATAGCTTCACCAAGGGCAACCTCAATGGTGGGATTTGAACCGACACCTCAACACACTTAATCAAGCACTTGAGAACACTCGGCCTGACAAAACATTTGTTAAATGTCTCGATGGGATCGACACATGGCCCTGCCATTGCTCTGCCTAATTTTCATTGATTTCAATCTGGGGTTTACATACAGCAACAACAGTTTTTTAAGGTCATTTGCCACATTCAAATTACAGGATGAGGTGGCCGAGTGGTTTAGGCGATGGACTGCTAATCCATTGTGCTCTGCATGCATGGGTTAGAATCCCATCATTGTGTAACAATTAAAATTCTGTGCTTTATTTTGGCACTGGAAGATTTTGACTTTCACAAACACTGGTAAAATTGCTGACTGCCACAGCGAGAGCACAGGACTTGGTATCTGAGTGGTGAAGGCGATGAACTGCATGTGTGGATTATAACACCAACCTCTTCACAAAACATTTGTGATTTCCTCTCTTACATGGCCCCACATGAATATAGAATCCCTGCGCAATCCTAGAGCGACTAATAAGATTCAGGTATTGAAGAATAGCTTCACCAAGGGCAACCTCAATGGTGGGATTTGAACCGACACCTCAACACACTTAATCAAGCACTTGAGAACACTCGGCCTGACAAAACATTTGTTAAATGTCTCGATGGGATCGACACATGGCCCTGCCATTGCTCTGCCTAATTTTCATTGATTTCAATCAAGGGTTTACATACAGCAACTACAGTTTTTTAAGGTCATTTGCCTCATGCATATAACAGGATGAGGTGGCCGAGTGGTTAAGGCGATGGACTGCTAATCCATTGTGCTCTGCATGCATGGGTTCGAATCCCATCCTCATCGTGTAACAATTAAAATTCTGTGCTTTATTTTGGCACTGGAAGATTTTGACTTTCACAAACACTGGTAAAATTGCTGACTGCCACAGCGAGAGCACAGGACTTGGTATCTGAGTGGTGAAGGCGATGAACTGCATGTGTGGATTATAACACCAACCTCTTCACAAAAATGTGTGATTTCCTCTCTTACATGGCCCCACATGAATATAGAATCCCTGCGCAATCCTAGAGCGACTAATAAGATTCAGGTATTGAAGAATAGCTTCACCAAGGGTAACCGCAATGGAGGGATTTGAACCGACACCTCAACACACTTAATCAAGCACTTGAGACCACTCGGCCTGACAAAACATTTGTTAAATGTCTCGATGGGATCGACACATGGCCCTGCCATTGCTCTGCCTAATTTTCATTGATTTCAATCAAGGGTTTACATACAGCAACTACAGTTTTTTAAGGTCATTTGCCACATTCAAATTACAGGATGAGGTGGCCGAGTGTTTTAGGCGATGGACTGCTAATCCATTGTACTCTGCATGCATGGGTTAGAATCTCATTGTGTAACAATTAAAATTCTCTGCTTTATTTTGGCACTGGAAGATTTTGACTTTCACAAACACTGGTAAAATTGCTGACTGCCACAGCGAGAGCACAGGACTTGGTATCTGAGTGGTGAAGGCGATGAACTGCATGTGTGGATTATAACACCAACCTCTTCACAAAACATTTGTGATTTCCTCTCTTACATGGCCCCACATGAATATAGAATCCCTGCGCAATCCTAGAGCGACTAATAAGATTCAGGTATTGAAGAATAGCTTCACCAAGGGCAACCTCAATGGTGGGATTTGAACCGACACCTCAACACACTTAATCAAGCACTTGAGAACACTCGGCCTGACAAAACATTTGTTAAATGTCTCGATGGGATCGACACATGGCCCTGCCATTGCTCTGCCTAATTTTCATTGATTTCAATCTGGGGTTAACATACAGCAACAACAGTTTTTTAAGATCATTTGACACATGCATATAACAGGATGAGGTGGCCGAGTGGTTAAGGCGATGGACTGCTAATCCATTGTGCTCTGCATGCATGGGTTTGAATCCCATCCTCATCGTGTAACAATTAAAATTCTGTGCTTTATTTTGGCACTGGAAGATTTTGACTTTCACAAACACTGGTAAAATTGCTGACTGCCACAGCGAGAGCACAGGACTTGGTATCTGAGTGGTGAAGGCGATGAACTGCATGTGTGGATTATAACACCAACCTCTTCACAAAAATGTGTGATTTCCTCTCTTACATGGCCCCACATGAATATAGAATCCCTGCGCAATCCTAGAGCGACTAATAAGATTCAGTTATTGAAGAATAGCTTCACCAAGGGTAACCGCAATGGTGGGATTTGAACCTACACCTCAACACACTTAATCAAGCACTTGAGACCACTCGGCCTGACAAAACATTTGTTAAATGTCTCGATGGGATCGACACATGGCCCTGCCATTGCTCTGCCTAATTTTCATTGATTTCAATCAAGGGTTTACATACAGCAACTACAGTTTTTTAAGGTCATTTGCCACATTCAAATTACAGGATGAGGTGGCCGAGTGTTTTAGGCGATGGACTGCTAATCCATTGTACTCTGCATGCATGGGTTAGAATCTCATTGTGTAACAATTAAAATTCTCTGCTTTATTTTGGCACTGGAAGATTTTGACTTTCACAAACACTGGTAAAATTGCTGACTGCCACAGCGAGAGCACAGGACTTGGTATCTGAGTGGTGAAGGCGATGAACTGCATGTGTGGATTATAACACCAACCTCTTCACAAAACATTTGTGATTTCCTCTCTTACATGGCCCCACATGAATATAGAATCCCTGCGCAATCCTAGAGCGACTAATAAGATTCAGGTATTGAAGAATAGCTTCACCAAGGGCAACCTCAATGGTGGGATTTGAACCGACACCTCAACACACTTAATCAAGCACTTGAGAACACTCGGCCTGACAAAACATTTGTTAAATGTCTCGATGGGATCGACACATGGCCCTGCCATTGCTCTGCCTAATTTTCATTGATTTCAATCAAGGGTTTACATACAGCAACTACAGTTTTTTAAGGTCATTTGCCACATTCAAATTACAGGATGAGGTGGCCGAGTGTTTTAGGCGATGGACTGCTAATCCATTGTACTCTGCATGCATGGGTTAGAATCTCATTGTGTAACAATTAAAATTCTGTGCTTTATTTTGGCACTGGAAGATTTTGACTTTCACAAACACTGGTAAAATTGCTGACTGCCACAGCGAGAGCACAGGACTTGGTATCTGAGTGGTGAAGGCGATGAACTGCATGTGTGGATTATAACACCAACCTCTTCACAAAACATTTGTGATTTCCTCTCTTACATGGCCCCACATGAATATAGAATCCCTGCGCAATCCTAGAGCGACTAATAAGATTCAGGTATTGAAGAATAGCTTCACCAAGGGCAACCTCAATGGTGGGATTTGAACCGACACCTCAACACACTTAATCAAGCACTTGAGACCACTCGGCCTGACAAAACATTTGTTAAATGTCTCGATGGGATCGACACATGGCCCTGCCATTGCTCTGCCTAATTTTCATTGATTTCAATCAAGGGTTTACATACAGCAACTACAGTTTTTTAAGGTCATTTGCCACATTCAAATTACAGGATGAGGTGGCCGAGTGTTTTAGGCGATGGACTGCTAATCCATTGTACTCTGCATGCATGGGTTAGAATCTCATTGTGTAACAATTAAAATTCTGTGCTTTATTTTGGCACTGGAAGATTTTGACTTTCACAAACACTGGTAAAATTGCTGACTGCCACAGCGAGAGCACAGGACTTGGTATCTGAGTGGTGAAGGCGATGAACTGCATGTGTGGATTATAACACCAACCTCTTCACAAAACATTTGTGATTTCCTCTCTTACATGGCCCCACATGAATATAGAATCCCTGCGCAATCCTAGAGCGACTAATAAGATTCAGGTATTGAAGAATAGCTTCACCAAGGGCAACCTCAATGGTGGGATTTGAACCGACACCTCAACACACTTAATCAAGCACTTGAGACCACTCGGCCTGACAAAACATTTGTTAAATGTCTCGATGGGATCGACACATGGCCCTGCCATTGCTCTGCCTAATTTTCATTGATTTCAATCAAGGGTTTACATACAGCAACTACAGTTTTTTAAGGTCATTTGCCACATTCAAATTACAGGATGAGGTGGCCGAGTGTTTTAGGCGATGGACTGCTAATCCATTGTACTCTGCATGCATGGGTTAGAATCTCATTGTGTAACAATTAAAATTCTCTGCTTTATTTTGGCACTGGAAGATTTTGACTTTCACAAACACTGGTAAAATTGCTGACTGCCACAGCGAGAGCACAGGACTTGGTATCTGAGTGGTGAAGGCGATGAACTGCATGTGTGGATTATAACACCAACCTCTTCACAAAACATTTGTGATTTCCTCTCTTACATGGCCCCACATGAATATAGAATCCCTGCGCAATCCTAGAGCGACTAATAAGATTCAGGTATTGAAGAATAGCTTCACCAAGGGCAACCTCAATGGTGGGATTTGAACCGACACCTCAACACACTTAATCAAGCACTTGAGAACACTCGGCCTGACAAAACATTTGTTAAATGTCTCGATGGGATCGACACATGGCCCTGCCATTGCTCTGCCTAACTTTCATTGATTTCAATCTGGGGTTAACATACAGCAACAACAGTTTTTTAAGGTCATTTGCCACATTCAAATTACAGGATGAGGTGGCCGAGTGGTTAAGGCGATGGACTGCTAATCCATTGTGCTCTGCATGCATGGGTTCGAATCCCATCCTCATCGTGTAACAATTAAAATTCTGTGCTTTATTTTGGCACTGGAAGATTTTGACTTTCACAAACACTGGTAAAATTGCTGACTGCCACAGCGAGAGCACAGGACTTGGTATCTGAGTGGTGAAGGCGATGAACTGCATGTGTGGATTATAACACCAACCTCTTCACAAAAATGTGTGATTTCCTCTCTTACATGGCCCCACATGAATATAGAATCCCTGCGCAATCCTAGAGCGACTAATAAGATTCAGGTATTGAAGAATAGCTTCACCAAGGGCAACCTCAATGGTGGGATTTGAACCGACACCTCAACACACTTAATCAAGCACTTGAGACCACTCGGCCTGACAAAACATTTGTTAAATGTCTCGATGGGATCGACACATGGCCCTGCCATTGCTCTGCCTAATTTTCATTGATTTCAATCAAGGGTTTACATACAGCAACTACAGTTTTTTAAGGTCATTTGCCACATTCAAATTACAGGATGAGGTGGCCGAGTGTTTTAGGCGATGGACTGCTAATCCATTGTACTCTGCATGCATGGGTTAGAATCTCATTGTGTAACAATTAAAATTCTGTGCTTTATTTTGGCACTGGAAGATTTTGACTTTCACAAACACTGGTAAAATTGCTGACTGCCACAGCGAGAGCACAGGACTTGGTATCTGAGTGGTGAAGGCGATGAACTGCATGTGTGGATTATAACACCAACCTCTTCACAAAAATTTGTGATTTCCTCTCTTACATGGCCCCACATGAATATAGAATCCCTGCGCAATCCTAGAGCGACTAATAAGATTCAGGTATTGAAGAATAGCTTCACCAAGGGCAACCTCAATGGGTGGGATTTGAACCGACACCTCAACACACTTAATCAAGCACTTGAGACCACTCGGCCTGACAAAACATTTGTTAAATGTCTCGATGGGATCGACACATGGCCCTGCCATTGCTCTGCCTAATTTTCATTGATTTCAATCAAGGGTTTACATACAGCAACTACAGTTTTTTAAGGTCATTTGCCACATTCAAATTACAGGATGAGGTGGCCGAGTGTTTTAGGCGATGGACTGCTAATCCATTGTACTCTGCATGCATGGGTTAGAATCTCATTGTGTAACAATTAAAATTCTCTGCTTTATTTTGGCACTGGAAGATTTTGACTTTCACAAACACTGGTAAAATTGCTGACTGCCACAGCGAGAGCACAGGACTTGGTATCTGAGTGGTGAAGGCGATGAACTGCATGTGTGGATTATAACACCAACCTCTTCACAAAACATTTGTGATTTCCTCTCTTACATGGCCCCACATGAATATAGAATCCCTGCGCAATCCTAGAGCGACTAATAAGATTCAGGTATTGAAGAATAGCTTCACCAAGGGCAACCTCAATGGTGGGATTTGAACCGACACCTCAACACACTTAATCAAGCACTTGAGACCACTCGGCCTGACAAAACATTTGTTAAATGTCTCGATGGGATCGACACATGGCCCTGCCATTGCTCTGCCTAATTTTCATTGATTTCAATCAAGGGTTTACATACAGCAACTACAGTTTTTTAAGGTCATTTGCCACATTCAAATTACAGGATGAGGTGGCCGAGTGTTTTAGGCGATGGACTGCTAATCCATTGTACTCTGCATGCATGGGTTAGAATCTCATTGTGTAACAATTAAAATTCTGTGCTTTATTTTGGCACTGGAAGATTTTGACTTTCACAAACACTGGTAAAATTGCTGACTGCCACAGCGAGAGCACAGGACTTGGTATCTGAGTGGTGAAGGCGATGAACTGCATGTGTGGATTATAACACCAACCTCTTCACAAAACATTTGTGATTTCCTCTCTTACATGGCCCCACATGAATATAGAATCCCTGCGCAATCCTAGAGCGACTAATAAGATTCAGGTATTGAAGAATAGCTTCACCAAGGGCAACCTCAATGGTGGGATTTGAACCGACACCTCAACACACTTAATCAAGCACTTGAGACCACTCGGCCTGACAAAACATTTGTTAAATGTCTCGATGGGATCGACACATGGCCCTGCCATTGCTCTGCCTAATTTTCATTGATTTCAATCAAGGGTTTACATACAGCAACTACAGTTTTTTAAGGTCATTTGCCACATTCAAATTACAGGATGAGGTGGCCGAGTGGTTTTAGGCGATGGACTGCTAATCCATTGTACTCTGCATGCATGGGTTAGAATCTCATTGTGTAACAATTAAAATTCTGTGCTTTATTTTGGCACTGGAAGATTTTGACTTTCACAAACACTGGTAAAATTGCTGACTGCCACAGCGAGAGCACAGGACTTGGTATCTGAGTGGTGAAGGCGATGAACTGCATGTGTGGATTATAACACCAACCTCTTCACAAAAATTTTGTGATTTCCTCTCTTACATGGCCCCACATGAATATAGAATCCCTGCGCAATCCTAGAGCGACTAATAAGATTCAGGTATTGAAGAATAGCTTCACCAAGGGCAACCTCAATGGTGGGATTTGAACCGACACCTCAACACACTTAATCAAGCACTTGAGACCACTCGGCCTGACAAAACATTTGTTAAATGTCTCGATGGGATCGACACATGGCCCTGCCATTGCTCTGCCTAATTTTCATTGATTTCAATCAAGGGTTTACATACAGCAACTACAGTTTTTTAAGGTCATTTGCCACATTCAAATTACAGGATGAGGTGGCCGAGTGTTTTAGGCGATGGACTGCTAATCCATTGTACTCTGCATGCATGGGTTAGAATCTCATTGTGTAACAATTAAAATTCTGTGCTTTATTTTGGCACTGGAAGATTTTGACTTTCACAAACACTGGTAAAATTGCTGACTGCCACAGCGAGAGCACAGGACTTGGTATCTGAGTGGAAAGGCGATGAACTGCATGTGTGGATTATAACACCAACCTCTTCACAAAAATTTGTGATTTCCTCTCTTACATGGCCCCACATGAATATAGAATCCCTGCGCAATCCTAGAGCGACAAATAAGATTCAGTTATTGAAGAATAGCTTCACCAAGGGTAACCTCAATGGTGGGATTTGAACCGACACCTCAACACACTTAATCAAGCACTTGAGACCACTCGGCCTGACAAAACATTTGTTAAATGTCTCGATGGGATCGACACATGGCCCTGCCATTGCTCTGCCTAATTTTCATTGATTTCAATCAAGGGTTTACATACAGCAACTACAGTTTTTTAAGGTCATTTGCCACATTCAAATTACAGGATGAGGTGGCCGAGTGTTTTAGGCGATGGACTGCTAATCCATTGTACTCTGCATGCATGGGTTAGAATCTCATTGTGTAACAATTAAAATTCTCTGCTTTATTTTGGCACTGGAAGATTTTGACTTTCACAAACACTGGTAAAATTGCTGACTGCCACAGCGAGAGCACAGGACTTGGTATCTGAGTGGTGAAGGCGATGAACTGCATGTGTGGATTATAACACCAACCTCTTCACAAAACATTTGTGATTTCCTCTCTTACATGGCCCCACATGAATATAGAATCCCTGCGCAATCCTAGAGCGACTAATAAGATTCAGGTATTGAAGAATAGCTTCACCAAGGGCAACCTCAATGGTGGGATTTGAACCGACACCTCAACACACTTAATCAAGCACTTGAGACCACTCGGCCTGACAAAACATTTGTTAAATGTCTCGATGGGATCGACACATGGCCCTGCCATTGCTCTGCCTAATTTTCATTGATTTCAATCAAGGGTTTACATACAGCAACTACAGTTTTTTAAGGTCATTTGCCACATTCAAATTACAGGATGAGGTGGCCGAGTGTTTTAGGCGATGGACTGCTAATCCATTGTACTCTGCATGCATGGGTTAGAATCTCATTGTGTAACAATTAAAATTCTCTGCTTTATTTTGGCACTGGAAGATTTTGACTTTCACAAACACTGGTAAAATTGCTGACTGCCACAGCGAGAGCACAGGACTTGGTATCTGAGTGGTGAAGGCGATGAACTGCATGTGTGGATTATAACACCAACCTCTTCACAAAACATTTGTGATTTCCTCTCTTACATGGCCCCACATGAATATAGAATCCCTGCGCAATCCTAGAGCGACTAATAAGATTCAGGTATTGAAGAATAGCTTCACCAAGGGCAACCTCAATGGTGGGATTTGAACCGACACCTCAACACACTTAATCAAGCACTTGAGAACACTCGGCCTGACAAAACATTTGTTAAATGTCTCGATGGGATCGACACATGGCCCTGCCATTGCTCTGCCTAATTTTCATTGATTTCAATCAAGGGTTAACATACAGCAACAACAGTTTTTTAAGGTCATTTGCCACATTCAAATTACAGGATGAGGTGGCCGAGTGGTTTAGCGATGATGGACTGCTAATCCATTGTACTCTGCATGCATGGGTTAGAATCCCATCCTCATCGTGTAACAATTAAAATTCTGTGCTTTATTTTGGCACTGGAAGATTTTGACTTTCACAAACACTGGTAAAATTGCTGACTGCCACAGCGAGAGCACAGGACTTGGTATCTGAGTGGTGAAGGCGATGAACTGCATGTGTGGATTATAACACCAACCTCTTCACAAAACATTTGTGATTTCCTCTCTTACATGGCCCCACATGAATATAGAATCCCTGCGCAATCCTAGAGCGACTAATAAGATTCAGGTATTGAAGAATAGCTTCACCAAGGGCAACCTCAATGGTGGGATTTGAACCGACACCTCAACACACTTAATCAAGCACTTGAGAACACTCGGCCTGACAAAACATTTGTTAAATGTCTCGATGGGATCGACACATGGCCCTGCCATTGCTCTGCCTAATTTTCATTGATTTCAATCTGGGGTTTACATACAGCAACTACAGCTTTTTAAGGTCATTTGCCTCATGCATATAACAGGATGAGGTGGCCGAGTGTTTTAGGCGATGGACTGCTAATCCATTGTACTCTGCATGCATGGGTTAGAATCTCATTGTGTAACAATTAAAATTCTGTGCTTTATTTTGGCACTGGAAGATTTTGACTTTCACAAACACTGGTAAAATTGCTGACTGCCACAGCGAGAGCACAGGACTTGGTATCTGAGTGGTGAAGGCGATGAACTGCATGTGTGGATTATAACACCAACCTCTTCACAAAAATGTGTGATTTCCTCTCTTACATGGCCCCACATGAATATAGAATCCCTGCGCAATCCTAGAGCGACTAATAAGATTCAGGTATTGAAGAATAGCTTCACCAAGGGTAACCTCAATGGTGGGATTTGAACCTACACCTCAACACACTTAATCAAGCACTTGAGACCACTCGGCCTGACAAAACATTTGTTAAATGTCTCGATGGGATCGACACATGGCCCTGCCATTGCTCTGCCTAATTTTCATTGATTTCAATCAAGGGTTTACATACAGCAACTACAGTTTTTTAAGGTCATTTGCCACATTCAAATTACAGGATGAGGTGGCCGAGTGTTTTAGGCGATGGACTGCTAATCCATTGTACTCTGCATGCATGGGTTAGAATCTCATTGTGTAACAATTAAAATTCTCTGCTTTATTTTGGCACTGGAAGATTTTGACTTTCACAAACACTGGTAAAATTGCTGACTGCCACAGCGAGAGCACAGGACTTGGTATCTGAGTGGTGAAGGCGATGAACTGCATGTGTGGATTATAACACCAACCTCTTCACAAAACATTTGTGATTTCCTCTCTTACATGGCCCCACATGAATATAGAATCCCTGCGCAATCCTAGAGCGACTAATAAGATTCAGGTATTGAAGAATAGCTTCACCAAGGGCAACCTCAATGGTGGGATTTGAACCGACACCTCAACACACTTAATCAAGCACTTGAGACCACTCGGCCTGACAAAACATTTGTTAAATGTCTCGATGGGATCGACACATGGCCCTGCCATTGCTCTGCCTAATTTTCATTGATTTCAATCAAGGGTTTACATACAGCAACTACAGTTTTTTAAGGTCATTTGCCACATTCAAATTACAGGATGAGGTGGCCGAGTGGTTTAGGCGATGGACTGCTAATCCATTGTACTCTGCATGCATGGGTTAGAATCTCATTCATCGTGTAACAATTAAAATTCTGTGCTTTATTTTGGCACTGGAAGATTTTGACTTTCACAAACACTGGTAAAATTGCTGACTGCCACAGCGAGAGCACAGGACTTGGTATCTGAGTGGTGAAGGCGATGAACTGCATGTGTGGATTATAACACCAACCTCTTCACAAAAATGTGTGATTTCCTCTCTTACATGGCCCCACATGAATATAGAATCCCTGCGCAATCCTAGAGCGACTAATAAGATTCAGTTATTGAAGAATAGCTTCACCAAGGGTAACCTCAATGGTGGGATTTGAACCGACACCTCAACACACTTAATCAAGCACTTGAGACCACTCGGCCTGACAAAACATTTGTTAAATGTCTCGATGGGATCGACACATGGCCCTGCCATTGCTCTGCCTAATTTTCATTGATTTCAATCAAGGGTTTACATACAGCAACTACAGTTTTTTAAGGTCATTTGCCACATTCAAATTACAGGATGAGGTGGCCGAGTGTTTTAGGCGATGGACTGCTAATCCATTGTACTCTGCATGCATGGGTTAGAATCTCATTGTGTAACAATTAAAATTCTCTGCTTTATTTTGGCACTGGAAGATTTTGACTTTCACAAACACTGGTAAAATTGCTGACTGCCACAGCGAGAGCACAGGACTTGGTATCTGAGTGGTGAAGGCGATGAACTGCATGTGTGGATTATAACACCAACCTCTTCACAAAACATTTGTGATTTCCTCTCTTACATGGCCCCACATGAATATAGAATCCCTGCGCAATCCTAGAGCGACTAATAAGATTCAGGTATTGAAGAATAGCTTCACCAAGGGCAACCTCAATGGTGGGATTTGAACCGACACCTCAACACACTTAATCAAGCACTTGAGACCACTCGGCCTGACAAAACATTTGTTAAATGTCTCGATGGGATCGACACATGGCCCTGCCATTGCTCTGCCTAATTTTCATTGATTTCAATCAAGGGTTTACATACAGCAACTACAGTTTTTTAAGGTCATTTGCCACATTCAAATTACAGGATGAGGTGGCCGAGTGTTTTAGGCGATGGACTGCTAATCCATTGTACTCTGCATGCATGGGTTAGAATCTCATTGTGTAACAATTAAAATTCTGTGCTTTATTTTGGCACTGGAAGATTTTGACTTTCACAAACACTGGTAAAATTGCTGACTGCCACAGCGAGAGCACAGGACTTGGTATCTGAGTGGTGAAGGCGATGAACTGCATGTGTGGATTATAACACCAACCTCTTCACAAAACATTTGTGATTTCCTCTCTTACATGGCCCCACATGAATATAGAATCCCTGCGCAATCCTAGAGCGACTAATAAGATTCAGGTATTGAAGAATAGCTTCACCAAGGGCAACCTCAATGGTGGGATTTGAACCGACACCTCAACACACTTAATCAAGCACTTGAGACCACTCGGCCTGACAAAACATTTGTTAAATGTCTCGATGGGATCGACACATGGCCCTGCCATTGCTCTGCCTAATTTTCATTGATTTCAATCAAGGGTTTACATACAGCAACTACAGTTTTTTAAGGTCATTTGCCACATTCAAATTACAGGATGAGGTGGCCGAGTGTTTTAGGCGATGGACTGCTAATCCATTGTACTCTGCATGCATGGGTTAGAATCTCATTGTGTAACAATTAAAATTCTCTGCTTTATTTTGGCACTGGAAGATTTTGACTTTCACAAACACTGGTAAAATTGCTGACTGCCACAGCGAGAGCACAGGACTTGGTATCTGAGTGGTGAAGGCGATGAACTGCATGTGTGGATTATAACACCAACCTCTTCACAAAACATTTGTGATTTCCTCTCTTACATGGCCCCACATGAATATAGAATCCCTGCGCAATCCTAGAGCGACTAATAAGATTCAGGTATTGAAGAATAGCTTCACCAAGGGCAACCTCAATGGTGGGATTTGAACCGACACCTCAACACACTTAATCAAGCACTTGAGACCACTCGGCCTGACAAAACATTTGTTAAATGTCTCGATGGGATCGACACATGGCCCTGCCATTGCTCTGCCTAATTTTCATTGATTTCAATCAAGGGTTTACATACAGCAACTACAGTTTTTTAAGGTCATTTGCCACATTCAAATTACAGGATGAGGTGGCCGAGTGTTTTAGGCGATGGACTGCTAATCCATTGTACTCTGCATGCATGGGTTAGAATCTCATTGTGTAACAATTAAAATTCTCTGCTTTATTTTGGCACTGGAAGATTTTGACTTTCACAAACACTGGTAAAATTGCTGACTGCCACAGCGAGAGCACAGGACTTGGTATCTGAGTGGTGAAGGCGATGAACTGCATGTGTGGATTATAACACCAACCTCTTCACAAAACATTTGTGATTTCCTCTCTTACATGGCCCCACATGAATATAGAATCCCTGCGCAATCCTAGAGCGACTAATAAGATTCAGGTATTGAAGAATAGCTTCACCAAGGGCAACCTCAATGGTGGGATTTGAACCGACACCTCAACACACTTAATCAAGCACTTGAGAACACTCGGCCTGACAAAACATTTGTTAAATGTCTCGATGGGATCGACACATGGCCCTGCCATTGCTCTGCCTAATTTTCATTGATTTCAATCAAGGGTTTACATACAGCAACTACAGTTTTTTAAGGTCATTTGCCACATTCAAATTACAGGATGAGGTGGCCGAGTGTTTTAGGCGATGGACTGCTAATCCATTGTGCTCTGCATGCATGGGTTAGAATCTCATTGTGTAACAATTAAAATTCTGTGCTTTATTTTGGCACTGGAAGATTTTGACTTTCACAAACACTGGTAAAATTGCTGACTGCCACAGCGAGAGCACAGGACTTGGTATCTGAGTGGTGAAGGCGATGAACTGCATGTGTGGATTATAACACCAACCTCTTCACAAAAATGTGTGATTTCCTCTCTTACATGGCCCCACATGAATATAGAATCCCTGCGCAATCCTAGAGCGACTAATAAGATTCAGGTATTGAAGAATAGCTTCACCAAGGGTAACCGCAATGGAGGGATTTGAACCGACACCTCAACACACTTAATCAAGCACTTGAGACCACTCGGCCTGACAAAACATTTGTTAAATGTCTCGATGGGATCGACACATGGCCCTGCCATTGCTCTGCCTAATTTTCATTGATTTCAATCAAGGGTTTACATACAGCAACTACAGTTTTTTAAGGTCATTTGCCACATTCAAATTACAGGATGAGGTGGCCGAGTGTTTTAGGCGATGGACTGCTAATCCATTGTACTCTGCATGCATGGGTTAGAATCTCATTGTGTAACAATTAAAATTCTCTGCTTTATTTTGGCACTGGAAGATTTTGACTTTCACAAACACTGGTAAAATTGCTGACTGCCACAGCGAGAGCACAGGACTTGGTATCTGAGTGGTGAAGGCGATGAACTGCATGTGTGGATTATAACACCAACCTCTTCACAAAACATTTGTGATTTCCTCTCTTACATGGCCCCACATGAATATAGAATCCCTGCGCAATCCTAGAGCGACTAATAAGATTCAGGTATTGAAGAATAGCTTCACCAAGGGCAACCTCAATGGTGGGATTTGAACCGACACCTCAACACACTTAATCAAGCACTTGAGACCACTCGGCCTGACAAAACATTTGTTAAATGTCTCGATGGGATCGACACATGGCCCTGCCATTGCTCTGCCTAATTTTCATTGATTTCAATCAAGGGTTTACATACAGCAACTACAGTTTTTTAAGGTCATTTGCCACATTCAAATTACAGGATGAGGTGGCCGAGTGTTTTAGGCGATGGACTGCTAATCCATTGTACTCTGCATGCATGGGTTAGAATCTCATTGTGTAACAATTAAAATTCTGTGCTTTATTTTGGCACTGGAAGATTTTGACTTTCACAAACACTGGTAAAATTGCTGACTGCCACAGCGAGAGCACAGGACTTGGTATCTGAGTGGTGAAGGCGATGAACTGCATGTGTGGATTATAACACCAACCTCTTCACAAAAATTTGTGATTTCCTCTCTTACATGGCCCCACATGAATATAGAATCCCTGCGCAATCCTAGAGCGACTAATAAGATTCAGGTATTGAAGAATAGCTTCACCAAGGGCAACCTCAATGGTGGGATTTGAACCGACACCTCAACACACTTAATCAAGCACTTGAGACCACTCGGCCTGACAAAACATTTGTTAAATGTCTCGATGGGATCGACACATGGCCCTGCCATTGCTCTGCCTAATTTTCATTGATTTCAATCAAGGGTTTACATACAGCAACTACAGTTTTTTAAGGTCATTTGCCACATTCAAATTACAGGATGAGGTGGCCGAGTGTTTTAGGCGATGGACTGCTAATCCATTGTACTCTGCATGCATGGGTTAGAATCTCATTGTGTAACAATTAAAATTCTCTGCTTTATTTTGGCACTGGAAGATTTTGACTTTCACAAACACTGGTAAAATTGCTGACTGCCACAGCGAGAGCACAGGACTTGGTATCTGAGTGGTGAAGGCGATGAACTGCATGTGTGGATTATAACACCAACCTCTTCACAAAACATTTGTGATTTCCTCTCTTACATGGCCCCACATGAATATAGAATCCCTGCGCAATCCTAGAGCGACTAATAAGATTCAGGTATTGAAGAATAGCTTCACCAAGGGCAACCTCAATGGTGGGATTTGAACCGACACCTCAACACACTTAATCAAGCACTTGAGACCACTCGGCCTGACAAAACATTTGTTAAATGTCTCGATGGGATCGACACATGGCCCTGCCATTGCTCTGCCTAATTTTCATTGATTTCAATCAAGGGTTTACATACAGCAACTACAGTTTTTTAAGGTCATTTGCCACATTCAAATTACAGGATGAGGTGGCCGAGTGTTTTAGGCGATGGACTGCTAATCCATTGTACTCTGCATGCATGGGTTAGAATCTCATTGTGTAACAATTAAAATTCTGTGCTTTATTTTGGCACTGGAAGATTTTGACTTTCACAAACACTGGTAAAATTGCTGACTGCCACAGCGAGAGCACAGGACTTGGTATCTGAGTGGTGAAGGCGATGAACTGCATGTGTGGATTATAACACCAACCTCTTCACAAAAATTTGTGATTTCCTCTCTTACATGGCCCCACATGAATATAGAATCCCTGCGCAATCCTAGAGCGACTAATAAGATTCAGGTATTGAAGAATAGCTTCACCAAGGGCAACCTCAATGGTGGGATTTGAACCGACACCTCAACACACTTAATCAAGCACTTGAGACCACTCGGCCTGACAAAACATTTGTTAAATGTCTCGATGGGATCGACACATGGCCCTGCCATTGCTCTGCCTAATTTTCATTGATTTCAATCAAGGGTTTACATACAGCAACTACAGTTTTTTAAGGTCATTTGCCACATTCAAATTACAGGATGAGGTGGCCGAGTGTTTTAGGCGATGGACTGCTAATCCATTGTACTCTGCATGCATGGGTTAGAATCTCATTGTGTAACAATTAAAATTCTCTGCTTTATTTTGGCACTGGAAGATTTTGACTTTCACAAACACTGGTAAAATTGCTGACTGCCACAGCGAGAGCACAGGACTTGGTATCTGAGTGGTGAAGGCGATGAACTGCATGTGTGGATTATAACACCAACCTCTTCACAAAACATTTGTGATTTCCTCTCTTACATGGCCCCACATGAATATAGAATCCCTGCGCAATCCTAGAGCGACTAATAAGATTCAGGTATTGAAGAATAGCTTCACCAAGGGCAACCTCAATGGTGGGATTTGAACCGACACCTCAACACACTTAATCAAGCACTTGAGACCACTCGGCCTGACAAAACATTTGTTAAATGTCTCGATGGGATCGACACATGGCCCTGCCATTGCTCTGCCTAATTTTCATTGATTTCAATCAAGGGTTTACATACAGCAACTACAGTTTTTTAAGGTCATTTGCCACATTCAAATTACAGGATGAGGTGGCCGAGTGTTTTAGGCGATGGACTGCTAATCCATTGTACTCTGCATGCATGGGTTAGAATCTCATTGTGTAACAATTAAAATTCTCTGCTTTATTTTGGCACTGGAAGATTTTGACTTTCACAAACACTGGTAAAATTGCTGACTGCCACAGCGAGAGCACAGGACTTGGTATCTGAGTGGTGAAGGCGATGAACTGCATGTGTGGATTATAACACCAACCTCTTCACAAAACATTTGTGATTTCCTCTCTTACATGGCCCCACATGAATATAGAATCCCTGCGCAATCCTAGAGCGACTAATAAGATTCAGGTATTGAAGAATAGCTTCACCAAGGGCAACCTCAATGGTGGGATTTGAACCGACACCTCAACACACTTAATCAAGCACTTGAGACCACTCGGCCTGACAAAACATTTGTTAAATGTCTCGATGGGATCGACACATGGCCCTGCCATTGCTCTGCCTAATTTTCATTGATTTCAATCAAGGGTTTACATACAGCAACAACAGTTTTTTAAGGTCATTTGCCACATTCAAATTACAGGATGAGGTGGCCGAGTGTTTTAGGCGATGGACTGCTAATCCATTGTACTCTGCATGCATGGGTTAGAATCCATCCTCATCGTAACAATAACAATTAAAATTCTGTGCTTTATTTTGGCACTGGAAGATTTTGACTTTCACAAACACTGGTAAATTGCTGACTGCCACAGCGAGAGCACAGGACTTGGTATCTGAGTGGTGAAGGCGATGAACTGCATGTGTGGATTATAACACCAACCTCTTCACAAAAATTTGTGATTTCCTCTCTTACATGGCCCCACATGAATATAGAATCCCTGCGCAATCCTAGAGCGACTAATAAGATTCAGGTATTGAAGAATAGCTTCACCAAGGGCAACCTCAATGGTGGGATTTGAACCGACACCTCAACACACTTAATCAAGCACTTGAGACCACTCGGCCTGACAAAACATTTGTTAAATGTCTCGATGGGATCGACACATGGCCCTGCCATTGCTCTGCCTAATTTTCATTGATTTCAATCAAGGGTTTACATACAGCAACTACAGTTTTTTAAGGTCATTTGCCACATTCAAATTACAGGATGAGGTGGCCGAGTGTTTTAGGCGATGGACTGCTAATCCATTGTACTCTGCATGCATGGGTTAGAATCTCATTGTGTAACAATTAAAATTCTGTGCTTTATTTTGGCACTGGAAGATTTTGACTTTCACAAACACTGGTAAAATTGCTGACTGCCACAGCGAGAGCACAGGACTTGGTATCTGAGTGGTGAAGGCGATGAACTGCATGTGTGGATTATAACACCAACCTCTTCACAAAAATGTGTGATTTCCTCTCTTACATGGCCCCACATGAATATAGAATCCCTGCGCAATCCTAGAGCGACTAATAAGATTCAGGTATTGAAGAATAGCTTCACCAAGGGTAACCGCAATGGAGGGATTTGAACCGACACCTCAACACACTTAATCAAGCACTTGAGACCACTCGGCCTGACAAAACATTTGTTAAATGTCTCGATGGGATCGACACATGGCCCTGCCATTGCTCTGCCTAATTTTCATTGATTTCAATCAAGGGTTTACATACAGCAACTACAGTTTTTTAAGGTCATTTGCCACATTCAAATTACAGGATGAGGTGGCCGAGTGTTTTAGGCGATGGACTGCTAATCCATTGTACTCTGCATGCATGGGTTAGAATCTCATTGTGTAACAATTAAAATTCTCTGCTTTATTTTGGCACTGGAAGATTTTGACTTTCACAAACACTGGTAAAATTGCTGACTGCCACAGCGAGAGCACAGGACTTGGTATCTGAGTGGTGAAGGCGATGAACTGCATGTGTGGATTATAACACCAACCTCTTCACAAAACATTTGTGATTTCCTCTCTTACATGGCCCCACATGAATATAGAATCCCTGCGCAATCCTAGAGCGACTAATAAGATTCAGGTATTGAAGAATAGCTTCACCAAGGGCAACCTCAATGGTGGGATTTGAACCGACACCTCAACACACTTAATCAAGCACTTGAGAACACTCGGCCTGACAAAACATTTGTTAAATGTCTCGATGGGATCGACACATGGCCCTGCCATTGCTCTGCCTAATTTTCATTGATTTCAATCTGGGGTTAACATACAGCAACAACAGTTTTTTTTTAAGGTCATTTGCCACATGCATATAACAGGATGAGGTGGCCGAGTGGTTAAGGCGATGGACTGCTAATCCATTGTGCTCTGCATGCATGGGTTAGATCCCATCTCATCGTGTGTAACAATTAAAATTCTGTGCTTTATTTTGGCACTGGAAGATTTTGACTTTCACAAACACTGGTAAAATTGCTGACTGCCACAGCGAGAGCACAGGACTTGGTATCTGAGTGGTGAAGGCGATGAACTGCATGTGTGGATTATAACACCAACCTCTTCACAAAAATGTGTGATTTCCTCTCTTACATGGCCCCACATGAATATAGAATCCCTGCGCAATCCTAGAGCGACTAATAAGATTCAGGTATTGAAGAATAGCTTCACCAAGGGTAACCGCAATGGAGGGATTTGAACCGACACCTCAACACACTTAATCAAGCACTTGAGACCACTCGGCCTGACAAAACATTTGTTAAATGTCTCGATGGGATCGACACATGGCCCTGCCATTGCTCTGCCTAATTTTCATTGATTTCAATCAAGGGTTTACATACAGCAACTACAGTTTTTTAAGGTCATTTGCCACATTCAAATTACAGGATGAGGTGGCCGAGTGTTTTAGGCGATGGACTGCTAATCCATTGTACTCTGCATGCATGGGTTAGAATCTCATTGTGTAACAATTAAAATTCTCTGCTTTATTTTGGCACTGGAAGATTTTGACTTTCACAAACACTGGTAAAATTGCTGACTGCCACAGCGAGAGCACAGGACTTGGTATCTGAGTGGTGAAGGCGATGAACTGCATGTGTGGATTATAACACCAACCTCTTCACAAAACATTTGTGATTTCCTCTCTTACATGGCCCCACATGAATATAGAATCCCTGCGCAATCCTAGAGCGACTAATAAGATTCAGGTATTGAAGAATAGCTTCACCAAGGGCAACCTCAATGGTGGGATTTGAACCGACACCTCAACACACTTAATCAAGCACTTGAGAACACTGGGCCTGACAAAACATTTGTTAAATGTCTCGATGGGATCGACACATGGCCCTGCCATTGCTCTGCCTAATTTTCATTGATTTCAATCTGGGGTTAACATACAGCAACAACAGTTTTTTAAGGTCATTTGCCATGCATATAACAGGATGAGGTGGCCGAGTGGTTAAGGCGATGGACTGCTAATCCATTGTGCTCTGCATGCATGGGTTAGAATCCCATCCTCATTGTGTAACAATTAAAATTCTGTGCTTTATTTTGGCACTGGAAGATTTTGACTTTCACAAACACTGGTAAAATTGCTGACTGCCACAGCGAGAGCACAGGACTTGGTATCTGAGTGGTGAAGGCGATGAACTGCATGTGTGGATTATAACACCAACCTCTTCACAAAAATGTGTGATTTCCTCTCTTACATGGCCCCACATGAATATAGAATCCCTGCGCAATCCTAGAGCGACTAATAAGATTCAGGTATTGAAGAATAGCTTCACCAAGGGTAACCGCAATGGAGGGATTTGAACCGACACCTCAACACACTTAATCAAGCACTTGAGACCACTCGGCCTGACAAAACATTTGTTAAATGTCTCGATGGGATCGACACATGGCCCTGCCATTGCTCTGCCTAATTTTCATTGATTTCAATCAAGGGTTTACATACAGCAACTACAGTTTTTTAAGGTCATTTGCCACATTCAAATTACAGGATGAGGTGGCCGAGTGTTTTAGGCGATGGACTGCTAATCCATTGTACTCTGCATGCATGGGTTAGAATCTCATTGTGTAACAATTAAAATTCTCTGCTTTATTTTGGCACTGGAAGATTTTGACTTTCACAAACACTGGTAAAATTGCTGACTGCCACAGCGAGAGCACAGGACTTGGTATCTGAGTGGTGAAGGCGATGAACTGCATGTGTGGATTATAACACCAACCTCTTCACAAAACATTTGTGATTTCCTCTCTTACATGGCCCCACATGAATATAGAATCCCTGCGCAATCCTAGAGCGACTAATAAGATTCAGTTATTGAAGAATAGCTTCACCAAGGGTAACCTCAATGGTGGTATTTGAACCTACACCTCAACACACTTAATCAAGCACTTGAGACCACTCGGCCTGACAAAACATTTGTTAAATGTCTCGATGGGATCGACACATGGCCCTGCCATTGCTCTGCCTAATTTTCATTGATTTCAATCAAGGGTTTACATACAGCAACTACAGTTTTTTAAGGTCATTTGCCACATTCAAATTACAGGATGAGGTGGCCGAGTGTTTTAGGCGATGGACTGCTAATCCATTGTACTCTGCATGCATGGGTTAGAATCTCATTGTGTAACAATTAAAATTCTCTGCTTTATTTTGGCACTGGAAGATTTTGACTTTCACAAACACTGGTAAAATTGCTGACTGCCACAGCGAGAGCACAGGACTTGGTATCTGAGTGGTGAAGGCGATGAACTGCATGTGTGGATTATAACACCAACCTCTTCACAAAACATTTGTGATTTCCTCTCTTACATGGCCCCACATGAATATAGAATCCCTGCGCAATCCTAGAGCGACTAATAAGATTCAGGTATTGAAGAATAGCTTCACCAAGGGCAACCTCAATGGTGGGATTTGAACCGACACCTCAACACACTTAATCAAGCACTTGAGAACACTCGGCCTGACAAAACATTTGTTAAATGTCTCGATGGGATCGACACATGGCCCTGCCATTGCTCTGCCTAATTTTCATTGATTTCAATCTGGGGTTAACATACAGCAACAACAGTTTTTTAAGGTCATTTGCCACATTCATATAACAGGATGAGGTGGCCGAGTGGTTTAGGCGATGGACTGCTAATCCATTGTGCTCTGCATGCATGGGTTAGAATCCCATCCTCATCGTGTAACAATTAAAATTCTGTGCTTTATTTTGGCACTGGAAGATTTTGACTTTCACAAACACTGGTAAAATTGCTGACTGCCACAGCGAGAGCACAGGACTTGGTATCTGAGTGGTGAAGGCGATGAACTGCATGTGTGGATTATAACACCAACCTCTTCACAAAAATGTGTGATTTCCTCTCTTACATGGCCCCACATGAATATAGAATCCCTGCGCAATCCTAGAGCGACTAATAAGATTCAGGTATTGAAGAATAGCTTCACCAAGGGTAACCGCAATGGAGGGATTTGAACCGACACCTCAACACACTTAATCAAGCACTTGAGACCACTCGGCCTGACAAAACATTTGTTAAATGTCTCGATGGGATCGACACATGGCCCTGCCATTGCTCTGCCTAATTTTCATTGATTTCAATCAAGGGTTTACATACAGCAACTACAGTTTTTTAAGGTCATTTGCCACATTCAAATTACAGGATGAGGTGGCCGAGTGTTTTAGGCGATGGACTGCTAATCCATTGTACTCTGCATGCATGGGTTAGAATCTCATTGTGTAACAATTAAAATTCTCTGCTTTATTTTGGCACTGGAAGATTTTGACTTTCACAAACACTGGTAAAATTGCTGACTGCCACAGCGAGAGCACAGGACTTGGTATCTGAGTGGTGAAGGCGATGAACTGCATGTGTGGATTATAACACCAACCTCTTCACAAAACATTTGTGATTTCCTCTCTTACATGGCCCCACATGAATATAGAATCCCTGCGCAATCCTAGAGCGACTAATAAGATTCAGGTATTGAAGAATAGCTTCACCAAGGGCAACCTCAATGGTGGGATTTGAACCGACACCTCAACACACTTAATCAAGCACTTGAGACCACTCGGCCTGACAAAACATTTGTTAAATGTCTCGATGGGATCGACACATGGCCCTGCCATTGCTCTGCCTAATTTTCATTGATTTCAATCAAGGGTTTACATACAGCAACTACAGTTTTTTAAGGTCATTTGCCACATTCAAATTACAGGATGAGGTGGCCGAGTGTTTTAGGCGATGGACTGCTAATCCATTGTACTCTGCATGCATGGGTTAGAATCTCATTGTGTAACAATTAAAATTCTCTGCTTTATTTTGGCACTGGAAGATTTTGACTTTCACAAACACTGGTAAAATTGCTGACTGCCACAGCGAGAGCACAGGACTTGGTATCTGAGTGGTGAAGGCGATGAACTGCATGTGTGGATTATAACACCAACCTCTTCACAAAACATTTGTGATTTCCTCTCTTACATGGCCCCACATGAATATAGAATCCCTGCGCAATCCTAGAGCGACTAATAAGATTCAGGTATTGAAGAATAGCTTCACCAAGGGCAACCTCAATGGTGGGATTTGAACCGACACCTCAACACACTTAATCAAGCACTTGAGAACACTCGGCCTGACAAAACATTTGTTAAATGTCTCGATGGGATCGACACATGGCCCTGCCATTGCTCTGCCTAATTTTCATTGATTTCAATCTGGGGTTACATACAGCAACAACAGTTTTTTAAGGTCATTTGCCACATTCATATAACAGGATGAGGTGGCCGAGTGGTTTAGGCGATGGACTGCTAATCCATTGTGCTCTGCATGCATGGGTTAGATCCCATCTCATTGTGTAACAATTAAAATTCTGTGCTTTATTTTGGCACTGGAAGATTTTGACTTTCACAAACACTGGTAAAATTGCTGACTGCCACAGCGAGAGCACAGGACTTGGTATCTGAGTGGTGAAGGCGATGAACTGCATGTGTGGATTATAACACCAACCTCTTCACAAAAATGTGTGATTTCCTCTCTTACATGGCCCCACATGAATATAGAATCCCTGCGCAATCCTAGAGCGACTAATAAGATTCAGGTATTGAAGAATAGCTTCACCAAGGGCAACCTCAATGGTGGGATTTGAACCGACACCTCAACACACTTAATCAAGCACTTGAGAACACTCGGCCTGACAAAACATTTGTTAAATGTCTCGATGGGATCGACACATGGCCCTGCCATTGCTCTGCCTAATTTTCATTGATTTCAATCTGGGGTTAACATACAGCAACAACAGTTTTTTAAGGTCATTTGCCTCATGCATATAACAGGATGAGGTGGCCGAGTGGTTTTAGGCGATGGACTGCTAATCCATTGTGCTCTGCATGCATGGGTTAGAATCCCATCCTCATCGTGTAACAATTAAAATTCTGTGCTTTATTTTGGCACTGGAAGATTTTGACTTTCACAAACACTGGTAAAATTGCTGACTGCCACAGCGAGAGCACAGGACTTGGTATCTGAGTGGTGAAGGCGATGAACTGCATGTGTGGATTATAACACCAACCTCTTCACAAAAATGTGTGATTTCCTCTCTTACATGGCCCCACATGAATATAGAATCCCTGCGCAATCCTAGAGCGACTAATAAGATTCAGTTATTGAAGAATAGCTTCACCAAGGGTAACCTCAATGGTGGTATTTGAACCTACACCTCAACACACTTAATCAAGCACTTGAGACCACTCGGCCTGACAAAACATTTGTTAAATGTCTCGATGGGATCGACACATGGCCCTGCCATTGCTCTGCCTAATTTTCATTGATTTCAATCAAGGGTTTACATACAGCAACTACAGTTTTTTAAGGTCATTTGCCACATTCAAATTACAGGATGAGGTGGCCGAGTGTTTTAGGCGATGGACTGCTAATCCATTGTACTCTGCATGCATGGGTTAGAATCTCATTGTGTAACAATTAAAATTCTCTGCTTTATTTTGGCACTGGAAGATTTTGACTTTCACAAACACTGGTAAAATTGCTGACTGCCACAGCGAGAGCACAGGACTTGGTATCTGAGTGGTGAAGGCGATGAACTGCATGTGTGGATTATAACACCAACCTCTTCACAAAACATTTGTGATTTCCTCTCTTACATGGCCCCACATGAATATAGAATCCCTGCGCAATCCTAGAGCGACTAATAAGATTCAGGTATTGAAGAATAGCTTCACCAAGGGCAACCTCAATGGTGGGATTTGAACCGACACCTCAACACACTTAATCAAGCACTTGAGAACACTCGGCCTGACAAAACATTTGTTAAATGTCTCGATGGGATCGACACATGGCCCTGCCATTGCTCTGCCTAACTTTCATTGATTTCAATCTGGGGTTAACATACAGCAACAACAGTTTTTTAAGGTCATTTGCCTCATGCATATAACAGGATGAGGTGGCCGAGTGGTTAAGGCGATGGACTGCTAATCCATTGTGCTCTGCATGCATGGGTTTGAATCCCATCCTCATCGTGTAACAATTAAAATTCTGTGCTTTATTTTGGCACTGGAAGATTTTGACTTTCACAAACACTGGTAAAATTGCTGACTGCCACAGCGAGAGCACAGGACTTGGTATCTGAGTGGTGAAGGCGATGAACTGCATGTGTGGATTATAACACCAACCTCTTCACAAAACATTTGTGATTTCCTCTCTTACATGGCCCCACATGAATATAGAATCCCTGCGCAATCCTAGAGCGACTAATAAGATTCAGGTATTGAAGAATAGCTTCACCAAGGGCAACCTCAATGGTGGGATTTGAACCGACACCTCAACACACTTAATCAAGCACTTGAGAACACTCGGCCTGACAAAACATTTGTTAAATGTCTCGATGGGATCGACACATGGCCCTGCCATTGCTCTGCCTAATTTTCATTGATTTCAATCAAGGGTTTACATACAGCAACTACAGTTTTTTAAGGTCATTTGCCACATTCAAATTACAGGATGAGGTGGCCGAGTGTTTTAGGCGATGGACTGCTAATCCATTGTACTCTGCATGCATGGGTTAGAATCTCATTGTGTAACAATTAAAATTCTCTGCTTTATTTTGGCACTGGAAGATTTTGACTTTCACAAACACTGGTAAAATTGCTGACTGCCACAGCGAGAGCACAGGACTTGGTATCTGAGTGGTGAAGGCGATGAACTGCATGTGTGGATTATAACACCAACCTCTTCACAAAACATTTGTGATTTCCTCTCTTACATGGCCCCACATGAATATAGAATCCCTGCGCAATCCTAGAGCGACTAATAAGATTCAGGTATTGAAGAATAGCTTCACCAAGGGCAACCTCAATGGTGGGATTTGAACCGACACCTCAACACACTTAATCAAGCACTTGAGACCACTCGGCCTGACAAAACATTTGTTAAATGTCTCGATGGGATCGACACATGGCCCTGCCATTGCTCTGCCTAATTTTCATTGATTTCAATCAAGGGTTTACATACAGCAACTACAGTTTTTTAAGGTCATTTGCCACATTCAAATTACAGGATGAGGTGGCCGAGTGTTTTAGGCGATGGACTGCTAATCCATTGTACTCTGCATGCATGGGTTAGAATCTCATTGTGTAACAATTAAAATTCTGTGCTTTATTTTGGCACTGGAAGATTTTGACTTTCACAAACACTGGTAAAATTGCTGACTGCCACAGCGAGAGCACAGGACTTGGTATCTGAGTGGTGAAGGCGATGAACTGCATGTGTGGATTATAACACCAACCTCTTCACAAAACATTTGTGATTTCCTCTCTTACATGGCCCCACATGAATATAGAATCCCTGCGCAATCCTAGAGCGACTAATAAGATTCAGGTATTGAAGAATAGCTTCACCAAGGGCAACCTCAATGGTGGGATTTGAACCGACACCTCAACACACTTAATCAAGCACTTGAGAACACTCGGCCTGACAAAACATTTGTTAAATGTCTCGATGGGATCGACACATGGCCCTGCCATTGCTCTGCCTAATTTTCATTGATTTCAATCTGGGGTTAACATACAGCAACAACAGTTTTTTAAGGTCATTTGCCACATTCATATAACAGGATGAGGTGGCCGAGTGGTTTAAGGCGATGGACTGCTAATCCATTGTGCTCTGCATGCATGGGTTCGAATCCCATCCTCATCGTGTAACAATTAAAATTCTGTGCTTTATTTTGGCACTGGAAGATTTTGACTTTCACAAACACTGGTAAAATTGCTGACTGCCACAGCGAGAGCACAGGACTTGGTATCTGAGTGGTGAAGGCGATGAACTGCATGTGTGGATTATAACACCAACCTCTTCACAAAACATTTGTGATTTCCTCTCTTACATGGCCCCACATGAATATAGAATCCCTGCGCAATCCTAGAGCGACTAATAAGATTCAGGTATTGAAGAATAGCTTCACCAAGGGCAACCTCAATGGTGGGATTTGAACCGACACCTCAACACACTTAATCAAGCACTTGAGACCACTCGGCCTGACAAAACATTTGTTAAATGTCTCGATGGGATCGACACATGGCCCTGCCATTGCTCTGCCTAACTTTCATTGATTTCAATCTGGGGTTAACATACAGCAACAACAGTTTTTTAAGGTCATTTGCCACATGCATATAACAGGATGAGGTGGCCGAGTGGTTAAGGCGATGGACTGCTAATCCATTGTGCTCTGCATGCATGGGTTCGAATCCCATCCTCATCGTGTAACAATTAAAATTCTGTGCTTTATTTTGGCACTGGAAGATTTTGACTTTCACAAACACTGGTAAAATTGCTGACTGCCACAGCGAGAGCACAGGACTTGGTATCTGAGTGGTGAAGGCGATGAACTGCATGTGTGGATTATAACACCAACCTCTTCACAAAAATGTGTGATTTCCTCTCTTACATGGCCCCACATGAATATAGAATCCCTGCGCAATCCTAGAGCGACTAATAAGATTCAGTTATTGAAGAATAGCTTCACCAAGGGTAACCGCAATGGTGGGATTTGAACCTACACCTCAACACACTTAATCAAGCACTTGAGACCACTCGGCCTGACAAAACATTTGTTAAATGTCTCGATGGGATCGACACATGGCCCTGCCATTGCTCTGCCTAATTTTCATTGATTTCAATCAAGGGTTTACATACAGCAACTACAGTTTTTTAAGGTCATTTGCCACATTCAAATTACAGGATGAGGTGGCCGAGTGTTTTAGGCGATGGACTGCTAATCCATTGTACTCTGCATGCATGGGTTAGAATCTCATTGTGTAACAATTAAAATTCTCTGCTTTATTTTGGCACTGGAAGATTTTGACTTTCACAAACACTGGTAAAATTGCTGACTGCCACAGCGAGAGCACAGGACTTGGTATCTGAGTGGTGAAGGCGATGAACTGCATGTGTGGATTATAACACCAACCTCTTCACAAAACATTTGTGATTTCCTCTCTTACATGGCCCCACATGAATATAGAATCCCTGCGCAATCCTAGAGCGACTAATAAGATTCAGGTATTGAAGAATAGCTTCACCAAGGGCAACCTCAATGGTGGGATTTGAACCGACACCTCAACACACTTAATCAAGCACTTGAGAACACTCGGCCTGACAAAACATTTGTTAAATGTCTCGATGGGATCGACACATGGCCCTGCCATTGCTCTGCCTAACTTTCATTGATTTCAATCTGGGGTTAACATACAGCAACAACAGTTTTTTAAGGTCATTTGCCTCATGCATATAACAGGATGAGGTGGCCGAGTGGTTAAGGCGATGGACTGCTAATCCATTGTGCTCTGCATGCATGGGTTCGAATCCCATCCTCATTGTGTAACAATTAAAATTCTGTGCTTTATTTTGGCACTGGAAGATTTTGACTTTCACAAACACTGGTAAAATTGCTGACTGCCACAGCGAGAGCACAGGACTTGGTATCTGAGTGGTGAAGGCGATGAACTGCATGTGTGGATTATAACACCAACCTCTTCACAAAACATTTGTGATTTCCTCTCTTACATGGCCCCACATGAATATAGAATCCCTGCGCAATCCTAGAGCGACTAATAAGATTCAGGTATTGAAGAATAGCTTCACCAAGGGCAACCTCAATGGTGGGATTTGAACCGACACCTCAACACACTTAATCAAGCACTTGAGAACACTCGGCCTGACAAAACATTTGTTAAATGTCTCGATGGGATCGACACATGGCCCTGCCATTGCTCTGCCTAATTTTCATTGATTTCAATCTGGGGTTAACATACAGCAACAACAGTTTTTTAAGGTCATTTGCCACATGCATATAACAGGATGAGGTGGCCGAGTGGTTAAGGCGATGGACTGCTAATCCATTGTGCTCTGCATGCATGGGTTAGAATCCCATCCTCATCGTGTAACAATTAAAATTCTGTGCTTTATTTTGGCACTGGAAGATTTTGACTTTCACAAACACTGGTAAAATTGCTGACTGCCACAGCGAGAGCACAGGACTTGGTATCTGAGTGGTGAAGGCGATGAACTGCATGTGTGGATTATAACACCAACCTCTTCACAAAAATGTGTGATTTCCTCTCTTACATGGCCCCACATGAATATAGAATCCCTGCGCAATCCTAGAGCGACAAATAAGATTCAGTTATTGAAGAATAGCTTCACCAAGGGTAACCTCAATGGTGGGATTTGAACCTACACCTCAACACACTTAATCAAGCACTTGAGACCACTCGGCCTGACAAAACATTTGTTAAATGTCTCGATGGGATCGACACATGGCCCTGCCATTGCTCTGCCTAATTTTCATTGATTTCAATCAAGGGTTTACATACAGCAACTACAGTTTTTTAAGGTCATTTGCCACATTCAAATTACAGGATGAGGTGGCCGAGTGGTTTAGGCGATGGACTGCTAATCCATTGTACTCTGCATGCATGGGTTAGAATCTCATTGTGTAACAATTAAAATTCTGTGCTTTATTTTGGCACTGGAAGATTTTGACTTTCACAAACACTGGTAAAATTGCTGACTGCCACAGCGAGAGCACAGGACTTGGTATCTGAGTGGTGAAGGCGATGAACTGCATGTGTGGATTATAACACCAACCTCTTCACAAAAATGTGTGATTTCCTCTCTTACATGGCCCCACATGAATATAGAATCCCTGCGCAATCCTAGAGCGACTAATAAGATTCAGGTATTGAAGAATAGCTTCACCAAGGGCAACCTCAATGGTGGGATTTGAACCGACACCTCAACACACTTAATCAAGCACTTGAGACCACTCGGCCTGACAAAACATTTGTTAAATGTCTCGATGGGATCGACACATGGCCCTGCCATTGCTCTGCCTAATTTTCATTGATTTCAATCAAGGGTTTACATACAGCAACTACAGTTTTTTAAGGTCATTTGCCACATTCAAATTACAGGATGAGGTGGCCGAGTGTTTTAGGCGATGGACTGCTAATCCATTGTACTCTGCATGCATGGGTTAGAATCTCATTGTGTAACAATTAAAATTCTGTGCTTTATTTTGGCACTGGAAGATTTTGACTTTCACAAACACTGGTAAAATTGCTGACTGCCACAGCGAGAGCACAGGACTTGGTATCTGAGTGGTGAAGGCGATGAACTGCATGTGTGGATTATAACACCAACCTCTTCACAAAATTTGTGATTTCCTCTCTTACATGGCCCCACATGAATATAGAA
>NW_027009072.1:0-56623 GCF_036934945.1 Oncorhynchus masou masou | reverse complement strand
ACTCTGCAACTGTTTCTCTGTAAAAGACAGGATGGTTATATTAAATCGTTTATTTTAATATGCCTTAACATTTCAAATGTCTAACTATGTTGACAGGCATTGGGTACTTACAACTTACTTTACCATTCATGAGTAATTTACTAATTGAGTCGCTCAGCTAATTATAGCAAAACCGCAGATGTGGAATAGCTTGAAGTGTGACTGCAATCAGGCGCCTTCCTCATTAACGAATTATATGTTTTCAATTGGACATACTCTACCAGTCCAAAGTTTTAGAACACCTACTCATTCAAGGGATTTTCTTTATTTTTACTATTTTCTTCATTGTAGAATAATAGTGAAGTCATCACAACTATGAAATAACACATGGAATCATGTAGTAACCACAAAAGTGTCAAATAGCCACCCTTTCCCTTGACAGCTTTGCACACTTGGCATTCTCTCAACCAGCTTTACCTGGAATGCTTTTCCAACAGTCTTGAAAGAGTTCCCACATATGCTAAGCACTTGTTGGTGGCTTTTCCTTCACTCTGTGGTCTGACTCACCCCAAACCATCTCAATTTGCTTGAGGTCAGGGGCTTGTGGAGGCCAGGTCATCAGATGCACTACTCCATCACTCTACTTCTTGGGAAAATAGCCCTTACACAGCCTGGAGGTGTGTTGGGTCATTGTCCTGTTGAAAAACAAATGATAGTCCCACTAAGCCCAAACCAGATGGGATGGCGTATCGCTGCAGAATGCTGTGGTAGCGATGCTGGTTAAGTATGCCTTGAATTCTAAATAAAATCACTGACAGTGTCACCAAAAGCACCCCCACACCATCACACCTCCTTCTCCATGCTTTACGATGGGAAATACACATGTGGAGATTGTAACGTGTACGCTGGGAGTCGGGAACCAAGTACAGGGAGGGCAAATGTAATAATAAATAGAACATATTACAGAACACGAACTGTGTACAGACATGAAACAGAAACAGAGTCAATAATGCCTGAGGAAAGAACCAGGGGAGTGACAAATATAGGGAGGTAATCAGGAAGGTTATAGAGTCCAGGTGATTGTCATGAGGGGCAGGTGCTGACGAGAAAACAGGTGACGTCGAGCGCTGGAGAGGGGAAGCGGGAATAAATGTGACAGAGATCACCCGTTCACTCACACCGCGTCTCACAAAGACACAGCAGTTGGAACCAAAAATCTCAAATTTGGACTCCAGACCAAAGGACAAATTTCCGCCGGTCTCCTGTCCCATTGCTTGTGTTTCTTGGCCCAAGCAAATCTCTTCTTCTATTGGTGTCCTTTAGTCGTGGTTTCTTTGCATCAATTTGACCATGAAGGCCTGATTCATGCAGTCTCATCTGAACCGTTGATGTTGAGATGTGTCTGTTACTTAAACTCTGTGAAGCATTTATTTGGGCTGAAATTTCTGAGGCTGGTTACTCTAATGAACTTATCCTCTGCAGCAGAGATAACTCTGGGTCTTCTATTCCTGTGGTGGTCCTCATGAGAGCCAGTTTCAATAATAGTGCTTGATGGGTTTTTGCCACAGCACTTGAAGAAACTTTCAAAGTTCTTGATATTTTCCGTATTGACTGACCTTCATGTCTTAGTAATAATGGACTGTCATTTCTCTTAGTCCTATTTGGTAAAACAGCTCAAATAAGCAATCTTCTGTATACCCCCCACCTTGTCACAAGACAACTGATTGGCTCAAACGCGTTAAGAAGGAAACAAATTCCACAAATGAACTTTTAACTAGGCACACCTGTTAATTGAAATGCATTCCAAGTGACTACCTAGTTGAGAGAATGCCAAGAGTGTACAAAGCTGTCATCAAGGCAAAGGGTGGCTACTTTAAAGAATCTCAAATATAAAATATATTTTGATTTGTTTAACACTTTTTTTGATTACTACATGATTCCATATGTGTTATTTCATAATGTTGATGTCTTCAGTATTATTCTACAATGTAGAAAATAGTCCAAATAAAGAAAAACCCTTGAATGAGTAGGTGTTCTAAAACTTTGGACCGGTAGTGTCCATCTGATAACCCCCACATTTGTTAATTATTGCTCGAGGACTCATATTAATACATTGATAAAAAATAATCACTGTTTTCTTATCATTACCACTCTGACAATGGATTGTGTTCATTGCGGATATTACCATTTTTCAATTTCCGTCAGGTAGTATGTGTTGAATGCCCTGCTCGGCCCGGTTTAATAGATCTCCAGGGGAAATTATACACAACAAAACAGCCATTTGGAGATAAGGGGTGATGATTATACTCATTTGAGAAGCCCTCACCCTTTCTCTCTCTTCCTCACCACCACCAATGAGAGCTCAATGGGGGAATCGATTCAGAAATCATTCAGAGGCTGTGGTGTGTATCAACACTCAGAAATCTGCCAGTGCTCTTTTCCCGAAAATGCACAAAAGGAGGCAGGTTTGACGTCCTTTGTTACTTCGGAGGCAAAGCGAGAAATGTATGGTTTTGCACGCTGTGATGATGTTTCCCAGAAGGCTTTGCAGGCGGCGAGAATGAGAGACGAGGTGTGACATTTGTTTATCAGTGACCTCTTGGCTTTGTCACGGCTCAATTGTCAGAGCAGGCAGGTGGTGGTTGAGATGCTGCCATGGATACGGGCTTTTCTATCTTATCAGTGGGTGTGTGTGTGTGTGGGGGGTAGGCAGTAGTGCAGTCAGGACCAGACTGCCAGGCATGTTTTTGACCATTCTCTTTCGTGTGTAGTTTTGACACTTGTAAATCAGCATGCACACACATGCACGGTGTCTGATTAGTTTTTATTTAGAGACTTTGGGTTTGTTGAAAATCATTGAGTCGCAAAGGATAGGGAGTGTGGTGTGTACTTGTACTGCGCTCGTCATGCTACAATGGAGGAGAGAACGGTGGAGAGACCAGCTCTCAAACTCTCAAAGTAAAATCAAATGTTATTTTTCACATGCACCAAATACAACAATTGTAGACTTTACAGTGAAGTGCTTACTTCCGAACCCTTGCCCAACAACGCAGAGTTAAAAAGTAATTAATCAAAATAGGAAAAAAGTAACAATATAACACTTAACAGCCGTTAGGAGGGGTGGGCCAGTGTTGATCCGACTAGTTAACAAATCCCTAATTGCTCCGGTAAGTCACTATGGATAAGAGTGTCTGCTAAATTCCTAAAATGTAATGTAAATATATATACACATGTTGGCATTGATATGAGGCCGAAAACGATAGGAAATTCACAAGCATCACAATGCCTACTTCACCCATGCTTTTCCAACACTCATCTTTGACCTACTACAGTCGCCATGTTGGTCTATTGTACTCCCAACAATGTGTCGGCAGGTTGCATAGGATTCAAACCTTCTCAAACAGCCAAAATACATATTTTTCATAGAGACAATGGACTTTACAGCGTTCCGCTATTAACTATCACGACTCAGGGTATGACCCAGATCCAGACACGTGAGGAGGATAGTACAGTTCTCAGATGATTTATTAGAGACACGGTGCAGGAAAAGGGCAGGTCGAGGGCAGAGTCAGGCAGGATACATTTTTGGTAAAAGCTGCGTCGACAGGATTACCGACACAGACTGACCAGCTCAAATAGACAGAAGCCTTCTATATGGCAGACTAATTTGAAATCCTCTCTCGGCATGTCCAGCCCAGTAATTATCTCAGCCAATCATGGCAAGTGGGAAGGTTGCCGGCTTTTTCTGTGGCTTAACCGACAAAACTTGTAATTTAACAATTGTAGTCATATTTACAGATGGCTTACACGTTTATTATGAAGGCACATGAAAGTTCACATGTTCCAGACGACATTTCTGATAATAAAAAACATAATAACATGTTCAAAAGGCTCTCCTGTGAAGTCGTGACTTGCAAAATACGCCTAGTTTCCTGAAACGGGTCACATTTAACCCCTTAGTTTCGTTGGCACAAAACTACCTCCATACTTCCATTCATTTGTATAGGTTACCTTCAGACGAGTCCCGTGACACTTGGCGGGGTTGTAGAGAAAAAAAGTGCAGAACAAAACGTGAGAGTCTCATCTTTACACTTTGGGGTCATATTAGTTTGTAGCCCAGACGGTTCGGACGCTACAGATGTTTTCATGAGAAGATCTGACAAACGCCACTGTAGCTTGGCAACCTTCCATCGCAGCCCATGCAACAACAACAAATATCTCTAGCTTACAGTTTTTTTTCGATTGCTAAACGACAGTGGACACAACTGGAGTCACATGTGCAAAACTCTAACTACAGTCTGCACAGCAGCAGTTCATGTGGACCAAACTCTAGTTCGTTTTTCATTGCTTGAACACAGTTTTCAAAACTCTACACACTTATCCCATGACTTTAACCACAACCTGCACAACACTGTGGATTTTCAGCACTTTGTTCAAATGCTAACACACTGCTGTCAAAACTGTGAACCACACATTCAAAACGGAATAGATTTCAGCCTTGTGCCTTTCAAACACTGCTGATTGCAATTTCAGCTGAAAGGCAAAGCAGGTGTCTTGTTTTAGACTTGTTAGTGAAACACACACACATATTACAGTATATATAGGTAGAGCTCAGAAAGACTCATTTTGGAAATGGAACAAGGAAGATGGGTTCGTGGAGGGAGAAGGGTGGCAGGGAGAGGGCGGATGCGTGGAGGAAGACAAAGAAGACAAAGAGCTGTTATTTCAGATGAAATAAGGGCTACACTTATAGACCATGTCGTGAACCATGGTCTCTCATTACAGGGTTGAGAGTGCAACCCAATCTGCAAAGATCCACAGTGGCATCTGTAATGAATTTTCCATCATACAAACAGGTGAGAGACAGTAAATGAAAACATTACAGGAATCTATTTTGTATTGCAATTATAGAATATTTACACAGATATATATTACAGTAAGTTTGACTGTAAAATATGTTTTACAACAGGACCCAAAGGCTGCCCCCAACAGGGGGAAGAGGAAAAATATTTTCAGATGCGCAGGAAAATGCTATTGTTGACATGGTTGTTGTCAACAATGCAATAAAACCGAGGGAGATTCAAGATAGAGTGCTGGCTGATAATGATATATTTGAAAATGTTACAGTTTTTTTCGATTGCTAAACGACAGTGGGCACAACTGGAGTCACATGTGCAAAACTCTAACTACAGTCTGCACTACCAACAATCACCTGAGCTAAACAGTTCACATCACCTGCAAAACTCATTCCAAGCAACACAACTCATAACACATGGCTCAAAACATGCTCAGTGCAGCCAAACACTATGCACAACCCTCACTGAGATAACACACACTGTCACACAGAACACACTGAGAGTAAAAACACTAGCATCAAACACCAATACAGAAAATACAAACTTTTCATCTTTACAGTTTGAACAATTTCAGTGACTTCAAACAAAGTAATATTTTCTTCAAAGAAAAGAGTGACATTCTTTCACATGATTTATATATTTTTTTAGAACATAACAATTCTTTAAGGTAAATGAATATAGCAGTTTGCTTCAATAGTCTGTAGTAAGTTACAGAATTACAGTAATAAGAAAAAAAAGGTAGAAACTAAAAGAACATACTGTAATTCGAACAAATAATTGAGGGGCTAATCCTGCCTCTCTCTAGCATCAGGCCACAGGTTTTCTTCAACATCACATCGAATGTTCTCTTGCCATGCACCTGGGGAAGAACCTTCTGGAGTGCCTTATCCATCTCTGGCAGTCCTCTGGACTCGTGTCCTCACATCCGGCACGCATGGCTTCCAAAAGAGACATTTGGTCATGTGGGTGGTGACCAAACACTTTCCACCTCCAGGCAGAGAAAAACTCCTCTATTGGGTTGAGGAAGGGTGAATATGCAGGCAGGTTCAAAACCATAAATCTGTGATGTGCTGCAAACCAATCTGTGACAGCTGCAGAGTGGTGAAAAGCAACGTTATCACAAACTATGACAAAAACTTGGGGTTTCTTACTGGCTCCCCTGTTCTGCTGGCACTAGCTGAGCATAGAGCTGTTCTAGGAAAGCTATAAGCCTTTCTGTGTTGTATGGGCCATGAGTGGTGTGTTGAGAAGCAAACCATCATTGGCCATTGCAGCACACATGGTGATATTTCCCCCTTTGGCCTGGAACCTCCACAGTGGCCCTTTGACCTATAACATTCCTTCCTCTGCGCCGTGTTTTGGCAAGGTTAAATCCAGCTTCATCGATAAATACAAATGAATGTGGTCTTTCCAGTGCTTCCACCTCCATTACTCTCTGAAAAACAGTAAGTGCACAGTTTTACTGTAGAAATGCTAGTGTTTTTTTTTACTGTAAATATTTTGTATAGCTGTGTACGTAACCTCAGACGTCTTACCTGGACATATTGGTATCTTTGCTCTTTTACCCGTTCACTGTTTCTCTCAAACGGTACAGTGTATAACTGTTTCATTGTAACTTGGTGTTTCTTTAGGACTCGAGCAATAGTTGTTGTGCTGACAGAATTAACATTTTCAAATATATCATTATCAGCCAGCACTCTATCTTGAATCTCCTGCAGTTTTATTGCATTGTTGACAACAACCATGTCAACAATAGCATTTTCCTGCGCATCTGAAAATATTTTTCCTCTTCCCCCTGTTGGGGGCAGCCTTTGGGTCCTGTTGTAAAAATATATTTTACAGTCAAACTTACTGTAATATATATGTGTGTAAATATTCTATAATTGCAATACAAAATAGATTCCTGTAATGTTTTCATTTACTGTAAGGATGTAACTCTCACCTGTTTGTATGATGGAAAATTCGCATTACATATGCCACTGTGGATCTTTGCAGATTGGGTTGCACCCTCAACCCTGCCTCTCTCAATGAGAGACCATGGTTCACGACATGGTCTATAAGTGTAGCCCTTATTTCATCTGAAATAACAGCTCTTTGTCTTCTTTGTCTTCCTCCACGCATCCGCCCTCTCCTGCCACCCTTCTCCCTCCACGAACACATCTTCCTTGTTCCATTTCCAAAATGAGTCTTTCTGAGCTCTACCTATATACTGTAATATGTGTGTGTGTTCACTAACAAGTCTAAAACAAGACACCTGCTTAGCCTTTCAGCTGAAATTGCAATCAGCAGTGTTTGAAAGGCACAAGGCTGAAATCTATTCCGTTTTGAATGTGTGGTTCACAGTTTTGACAGCAGTGTGTTAGCATTTGAACAAAGTGCTGTAAATCCACAGTGTTGTGCAGGTTGTGGTTAAAGTCATGGGATAGTGTGTAGAGTTTTGAAAACTGTGTTCAAGCAATGAAAAACGAACTAGAGTTTGGTCCACATGAACTGCTGCTGTGCCAGACTGTAGTTAGAGTTTTGCACATGTGAATCCAGTTGTGTCCACTGTCGTTTAAATTTAGCAATCGAAAAAACTGATAATTCTGTCAGCACAACAACTATTGCTCGAGTCCTAAAGAAAAAACACCAAGTTACATGGTTGTTGTCATATAATTTAAACAGTTATACACTGATACCGTTTGAGAGCACAACAAACAGTGAACGGGTAAAAGAGCAAAGATACTAATATGTCCAGGTAAGACGTCTGAGGTTATGTACACAGCTATACAAAATATTTACAGTAAAAAAAAAACACTAGCATTTCTACAGTAAAACTGTGCACTTACTGTTTTTCAGAGAGTAATGGAGGTGGAAGCACTGGAAAGACCACATTCATTTGTATTTATCGATGAAGCTGGATTTAACCTTGCCAAAACACGGCGCAGAGGAAGGAATGTTATAGGTCAAAGGGCCACTGTGGAGGTTCCAGGCCAAAGGGGGGGAAATATCACCATGTGTGCAATGGCCAATGATGGTTTGCTTCTCAACACACCACTCATTGGCCCATACAACACAGAAAGGCATATAGCTTTCCTAGAACAGCTCTATGCTCAGCTAGTGCCAGCAGAACAGGGGGAGCCAGTAAGAAACCCCCAAGTTTTTGTCATAGTTTGCGATAATGTTGCTTTTCACCACTCTGCAGCTGTCACAGATTGGTTTGCAGCACATCACAGATTTATGGTTTTGTACCTGCCTGCATATTCACCCTTACTCAACCCAATAGAGGAGTTTTTCTCTGCCTGGAGGTGGAAAGTGTTTGGTCACCACCCACATGACCAAATGTCTCTTTTGGAAGCCATGCGTGCCGGACGTGAGGACACGAGTCCAGAGGACTGCCAGGGATGGATAAGGCACTCCAGAAGGTTCTTCCCCAGGTGCATGGCAAGAGAAAACATTAGATGTGATGTTGAAGAAAACCTGTGGCCTGATGCTAGAGAGAGGCAGGATTAGCCCCTCAATTATTTGTTTGAATTACAGTATGTACTTTTAGTTTCTACCTTTTTTTCTCATTACTGTAATTCCGTAAATTACTACAGACTATTGAAGCAAACTGCTAATTTTCATTTACCTTAAAGAATTGTTATGTTCTAAAAAAATGTAATAAATCATGTGAAAGAATGTAACTCTTTTCTTTGAAGAAAATATTACTTTGTATGAAGTCACTGAAATTGTTCAAACTGTAAAGATGAAAAGTTTGTATTTTCTGTATTGGTGTTTGATGCTAGTGTTTTTACTCTCAGTGTGTTCTGAGTGACAGTGTGTGTTATCTCAGTGAGGGTTGTGCATAGTGTTTGGAAGCACTGAGCGTGTTTTGAGCCATGTGTTAAGAGTTGTGTTGCTTGGAATGAGTTTTGCAGGTGATGTGAACTGTTTAGCTCAGGTGACTGTTGGTAGTGCAGACTGTAGTTAGAGTTTTGCACATGTGACTCCAGTTGTGCCCACTGTCGTTTAGCAATCGAAAAAAACTGTAAACTGACGGAATTTTCTGTGGATTTTTTCTATTATGTTACTTAGATTCATGCACGAAAAGGCCAATAGACACTTAATTTTAATCCTTGTGTGTACACAGTATCATTAGGTTATGTATGTGTTAGAGATAGGCCTATTGTAAATGTGTATTATTGTAGCAGCATCATCATAATTGCAAAAACAAATACATAGTAATTTGACAGAAGAATTACATTTGATTAAATAGGACCATGCTTGCAAAACAAGTGGTTCTGAGCTCATGAAATGGTTCCAACTGTAAGTATGCATTTCAGTGTAAGGTCTACTACCCCTGTTTTTGTTCAGCACGTTTGACAAATACGTTTGATTTTCATTTTATGTCAATATTACACTGGTAAGCTAACGGTTACAGAAATCAGACATGCAGACCTCTATATCTATATGAGTGACTGTCTCCAACACACCACCACCTGTTTTTATGTTGGGCACCTACTGACTCCAAAAATATGTTATGAATATTTATTTCTAGTTTACATGTATTGTTAAAATAAAAAGTTTAAGGAAATACAGGCAGGCAGCACATTACTACAAGACAAAACGGCTCACTCAATCAAGCCAGATGGTCTTGCGAGTATAAAAGCAGAGCTTGGTTTCATGTAGTTAAGAAAAAGCGTCAGGTGTAGAATGGGATAATGACTCAGTGTGGGGTTAGAAGAATGCAACACCTTACTGTGTATGCAGTACAAATCACGTTATTGTGGGAGCACCTCCTCTCAGAGTGTGAGTTAGGCTGTTTGAGAAGGTTTGAATCCTAACCAATCTGCCTACACATAGTTGGGGGTACATAGACCAACATAGCTACTCCAGTAGGTCAAATCTGTGTGCTGGAAAGCCTTGGTAGACCATGGGTGAAGTAGGCATTGTGGTGCTCATGTGAATTCCTATTATTTTTTTCAGCTTCAGACCAATGCCTACTTCTCACTTAATATCTTTTGGGGTTTTAATACATTGAGCAGCCCATTGTAACAGCCTAGAAGTGCCTTTACATGCATTCATAATGCATCACATATTGCGTGGCTCATAGAAAGTGTTAACCTTGTACGACGGCGTCACCCACCTTGAGTCACTATGGCATCACTGACGTTCCTTGAGTATTAGTAGAAGTGGATATCATCGTTGATGAAAAGGTGCAAGAGCAGGTGGAGAGAGAGCATTTCTAGAGAAAGGCCGAGAGGTTGTTAAGGCCAAGGCAATACATCTCGATACGAAGGCACTAGAAGCTCTCGCTCCTCCTCTCTCTCTCGCTCTCTCTCTCACTCTCCCTTCCTTTATTAAAAGTGCTGGCTTGCCTTGAATGACTTGTCAGATTCACTAGCAAGTAACACCTTAGCTCTATGTGAGTAAAACTGTAGTAGGCCACCAGCTGTCTCCTGAGCCATACTGCAGTGTCCATGTCCACATCTTCACTAGCTACCTCATTGGAACTTGTTAGTGAGCCAAATATGTGGAAATAGCTTCTTTAGGCCATAACCCACCCACTACGGATCTACAGAGATAAAGCCTACATGTCCATGTTTTGTTTGTCCTGTCACACACACTTAGGCTGACTGATGAGACTTACTGAATCATGGATTAATTAAATTAGCATACATCTGTTACTTGGCCTCCATACCTGGCCATTCCATCTCTTGTTGACCGAGAGGTTGGAGGGAGGGAGGGAGGGAGGGAAAAACAGAGGGTGTAGGAGAGAAGGAAGCACACCCAATCCCAAATCGAACCCTCAACCCTACGCCCTATGCACTTGCGGAGATCTACAGTGAGAGGATCGGATTGGTGTAAGGAATATGGTGAAACGTCAACCTAGCCTATATAGAGGACAAGATTGCACCTGTCAAATCCTCTCAGATCTCCACAAGTGCACAGGGTGTAGGGTTTAGTGGTCAGTTTGGGATTGGGACACTTAGTTTTTTGGCTGAAACTCTCAGACCCTTATGACCCTGGCCTCACCTCATTGGCTGTTCGGAAGCCAAAAGGATTTCAGCACCACATTCACTGCTCTGTTTGAGGAGGTGCTAGTCTGACACATTCCTTTCTCAAGGCGATAAACCAAGTAGCTAGCTAGCTAGTTATCGTAGCAGACACAGGACTGTAATTCTGGGTCTGTGAGGGTGTTCCAATTCGTATTTCGGTCTTCTGTTGGAGGGCAGCCTTTTTTACGAGGGCTAATACACTCCATTTAGACACCTCTCAATTTGGAGAAAGTGCTCCACTGTGTGTTGGCCTATTTGCGTTCACATGTTGCAGTGAGAGACAAAGAGAAAGGGAGAGAAATTGGGAAGGTTGTGAAGTGAGGCTGTGAGACCGAGGGAGAGGGAGAAAGAGAGCGAGGCATGATACGGAGAGAATTGGAGAGAGAATGAGTGTTTGATGATGAGTCTGCGAGAGAAAGAATGAAAAAGAGAATAAAGGGAGCGGTAACAAGTGAAAGTAAAATGGAAGGGTGAAATTGAGAAGAGAAAGAGAGAAAGAGACCTCGTTTGAAGACGGTTCATTCTACGAATCTACTGATTAATCAACTAATCTTTTTCGGTCGACTGACAGCTTTACAACATTACTCATATCTACTCAGTCCTCTCTGATCTGTGTGCACCAAATGGGTAGGGGGCTGGCTGAAAAGGGCTTGTTTGGACTGGCCAAGAGACAACGAGAGGGCAATGAGGAGAGGTTATGTCCAGTCCAGAGAGCCGAGCAGTCCAGAGAGCCGATGATCCCATGTGGGATCATGGTTAGTGGCTAAGTCCGTTCCAGTCTCGGTTCTGCAATCTGTTGGCTCTATCTGGATACTCTCCTTGACCATCATTCCTCCAGATTTATGTTCAGAGAAAGCATACTAAATAGTTCGACTTCTATTGACAATGATTCTGTTACTGAAATTATCTACTTGAATCTACTGTAATAATGTATACATGTAGACTTCTGAAAGTGCAAATGCTTAGTACATCTAGCAATATGAGGCACTAGGTGACACACACTGCATAGCACTACCAAAAAAATGTTAAATAAATGATAGTGTAGGATAAACACATATATTTCATGCACAGTGTATGTAAATAGAGTATGATTGACATGCTTCACACGGAAGCCTCACCAGAAGGGATAGCACAGGATTAAGGAATTAAGGAACCACTGTTCCAGGGAAAATGTTCCTTTAGAGAGGTGTATGTTTATAAATATGTGTGTGTGTGTATGTGCACAGTGTTTGAAAAAAAAGTACCCAATTGTCATACTTGAGTAAAAGTAAAGATACCTTAATAGAAAAGGACTCAATTAAAAGTGAATGTCACCCAGTAAAATACTACTTGAGTAAGTCTGAAAGTATTTGGTTTTAAATATACTTAAGTATCAAAAGTACATGTATTTGCTAAAATATACTTAGCCCTTGTGTTGTCTTAAGGGTAAAAAAATGTCCTGCCACTATGTTTAACAGCAGAGAAAAAACCCTATATTATATTTTTTTCAACTTGATATTTGGTGACTTTTCCTAGAGTGACCCCAACATTAGAAAAAGTGAAACATCGTCATTGTTCATATTTTCAAGAAAGCTGTATACCACCAGGGTAGTGTCATTTTTGACTCGGCAGTTACAAAATAATTTACACACCACAAAGACACACACACACACACACACTGAGACATTTTGATTATGTGTGCTACTGATTGAACTCAAACAAAACTAAAACTTTGTGCAGCATCTCCACTCCAAGACCCCACACATGACTCTAGGTTACAGACAAAATAAAAACAATTTCAGACAAAATAAACATTTCTTGAAAGTGTTGTATACTAGAGGGAATGCTGTCATAGGCTATAAAGGTTCTGCAAATGACAGTCCCTCCAGTTCTCTCTTTGCCGAAGCCATGAGTTCACGTTTCAGTGCCTAACAGGTCATAGATCAGATTTGTTCAGATGTCCAGGAGGAAAAAGAGAACAATGATTTAGAAGAGGAGGAGGTATCTGAAGAAGTAGATGGGGAAGAATACATCCCAGAGCACGATTCATCTTCAGATGAAGAAGAAATCCCCCAAGCTGAAAGAGACATTTTTGTCAAAGAACAGCAAAATAACATGGTCCTTGTCACCATATGATAACCAGGGCAGGATGGCAGCACAAAATGTCATAAAGATGACCCCAGGGCCCACATGACATACAGTTGCCCATGGCCAGGACATCGCCTCAGCATTCTACATGTTCTTCACACCAGCCATTGAAAAAATCATCCTGGAGATGACAAATTTGGAGGGTGGAGCATCTGCCATTCCTACACAACCCTGGGCCTGAAGTAACAGTGGATGAGCAACTGGTTCCATTCAGAGGTACATATTTATTTTCATATCTGTAATGTAAGTGATTTCCGCTGTTAATTTTATTATGTATTGGTTTAATATCATTTATTTATGTGATTGTTTTCTGTGACACTGATACTAATTACTGATAGTAAATCTCTTTTGTCAAAAGGTTGCTGTCCTTTCCGGCAGTATATGCCCAGCAAGCCAGCAAAGTATGGCATCAAGATATGGGGGGCCTGTGATGCACAATCCAGCTATGCTTAGGAGATGCAAGTCTACACAGGGAAGCCGACCAGTGGAGGCCCGGAGGAGAACCAGGGGATGCGGGTTGTGCTTGATGTGACAGATGGACTGAGGGGGCACAATGTCACGTGTGACAATTTCTTCACCTCTTATGAACTTAGACAGCAGCTCCTGAAGAAGATCACCATGGTTGGCACAGTTAGAAAGAACAAGCCTGAGCTCCCCCTGCACTCCTCACAACAAGGGGGAGAGAAGCCTTCTCATCAAAGTTTGCCTTCACCCCCACCACCACTCTAGTTTCTTACCTCCCAAAGAGGAACAAGAATGGGGTCCTCCTGAGCACACTGCACAACACGGCTGAGATCAGTGATCGTGAGGACAGGAAGCCAGCCATCGTCCTGGACTATAACCACAGCAAACGAGGTGTGGACAACCTGGACAAGATGATTGGAACTTACAGCTGCAGGAGGATGACGGCCCGCTGGCCCCTGGTCATCTTCCTTAACATCATTGATGTCTCCTCATACATTGCCTTCGTGATATGGAACAAGATCAACCCTACCTGGATGCCTGACAAGCAGAACAGGTGTTCCTGGAGCAGCTGGGAAAGGCACTTGTAACCCCACACATTCAAAGAAGGGAGCGCCTCCCCCGTACAGCAGCCTCTGCAGCGTTTGTGAAAGCCGTTCAGGGGACTGAATCTTGTCCTGATCCACCTGAGGCTGCAGCTGGGGCAGGCAAGAGGAGGCGATATCAATTCTGCTCCCCAAAGAAGGACCGTAAAACAAATGCTATGTGCTGCACATATGAGAAATACATCTGCAAAGTCTACGCACACACACTTGCATACTGTCCTACATGTGCTAATTAGAGTTGATGGATTTATGTTCTTCATGTTTTTGTTTTGTATCTATTATCTTATTTTATTTATTGTTGTTGTTTATGCACCTTGTGGGTGGGGGCAATGGTTCAAAAAAATTGGAGAAAACTAATATTTTGTAGTTGAATTCCTCAATGTTCAGCATATAAGAATATATCAGTATGTTGCCAAAAACGTTCAATACTGTTATTGTTTCATTCAAAACTACTTTCTGCACATTTCTGCTACTTTCTTAGGCTATACAAATGCTATCTCTTGCAAAAAAAGGTATGTTTACACCTATGCAGTACCTTTAGCAATAATAATAATGAACCTCTTCTTTAGTAAAGAAAACATTAATGACAGGTGTATCGTAATAAAAACGAGTGGTCCACTGATTAAATGCAGTCTTTCTGCATTGTGAAGATGGAAAACCCAGATATTCACAAAGTTTGTGATGAATGACAGGTTGTTTCTAAATGCAAAATAGATTTGGGGTTTAAAATTCAATTAAGCTGCTTCATTTTGAGCCATTAGGACCAGGGGAATATACAGAATGTTAAGACTACACAAGGGTTAAGTATTAAAAGTAAAAGTATGAATCATTTAACATTCCTTATATTAAGCAGACCAGATGGCACCATTTTCATGTTTTTTTTTCAGTTATGGATAGCCAGGGGTACGCTCTAACACTCAGACATGATTTACAAACAAAGCATGTGTTTACTGAGTCCGCCAGATTAGGCATCATTTACAAACGAAGCATGTGTTTTGTGAGTTCGCCAGATCAGAGGCAATAGGGATGACCAGGGATGTTCTCTTGATAAGTGTGTGAATTTGACCATTTTCCTGTCCTGCCAAGCATTCAAAATATAACGAGTACTTTTGGGTGTCAGGGAAAATGTATGGAGTAAAAAGTACATTATTTTCTTTGGAAATGTAGTAAAAGTAAAAGTTTTGTCAAAAATCTAAATAGTAAAGTACAGAAACTCCCAAAAATTACTTCAGTATTATTTTCAAGTATTTTTACTTAAGTATTTCACACCACTGTGTGTAAGAGAGTAGAAGAGAGAGATAGAAGGAAAGAAAAAGAACGAGAGAGTGAGAGGGGGGATACTTGGGAGACAGAAGTCTATCTCTCTTGTTTATCCCAAGTTGTTCCCCAACTGAGTGTTCTCGCCCTTCTAAACAAATTAGATTTTACATTCAGAGAACACAGTGGCCATCTTAATAGCATAGAGCTATCTAATAAGCTTACTCATTCAAAACAACCCTTGAAAAAGCGATTTCACAATGACAGCTGCTTTGATGTGTGCGTGTGTCTCGGTGTGTGTGCTTGTGTGTGTTGTTTGGGACCCCTTCCGTTATTACATTTATGTAACAATGCTGTTTACATTGGATTTGTACTATTCCAGACAATTTCTACTTTAACAAGACTAACAACCCCTGTCACTTAAGCAACGGTAGGACCCAACAACGATCCCCGTGTCAGTCGTAACACGGGCAGGGCATGCTAATGAATCCGAGAACACTCACCCGAAAAAGGTTACTTTGGACAATGACAGAAATCACTGCACAAGTCCTTTATCATTCTGTTCACACTTGCTTACTCCAGTCTCTCCTAACACACACAAGCCATACGGCTTACACAGTACAGGTGCATCAAAGCTGGGACCGAGAGACTGAATAACAGCTTCTATCTCAAGGTCATCAGACTGTTAATCAGCCACCACTAACATTGGGTGGCTGCTGCCAACACACTGACTCAACTCCAGCCACTTTAATAATGGGAATTGATGGGAAAAGATGTAAAATATATCACTAGCCACTTTAACTTCTTTGATATAGGGGACACTCTTTTAATTTTTGGATAAAAAAACGTTCCCGTTTTAAACAAGATATTTTGTCACGAAAAGATACTCGACTATGCATATAATTGACAGCTTTGGAAAGAAAACACTCTGACGTTTCCAAAACTGCAAAGATATTGTCTGTGAGTACCACAGAACTAATGCTACAGGCGAAACCAAGATGGAATTTCATACAGGAAGTGCCCCAGATTTTGAATGCGCTGTATTCCAATGTCTCCTTATATGGCTGTGAATGCGCCAGGAATGAGCCTACACTTTCTGTCGTTTCCCCAAGGTGTCTGCAGCATTGTGACGTATTTGTAGGCATATCATTGGAAGATTGACCATAAGAGACTACATTTACGAGGTGTCCGCTTGGTGTCCTCCGTCAAGATTATTGCGCAATCTCCAGCTGCGTGCACTTTTCCATTTGGTTCAGAGGAGAAAGGCAACTGCCACGAATTATTTATCATCGAATAGATATGTGAAAAACACCTTGAGGATTGATTCTAAACAACGTTTGCCATGTTTCTGTCGATATTATGGAGTTCATTTGGAAAAAAGTTTGGCGTTGTAATGACTGAATTTTCGTTTTTTTTCCTCTTAGCCGAACGTGATGAACAAAACGGAGCGATTTCTCCTACACAAATAATTTTTGGAAAAACTGAACATTTGCTATCTAACTGAGAGTCTCCTCATTGAAAACATCCGAAGTTCTTCAAAGGTAAATTATTTTATTTGAATGCTTTTCTTGTTTTGTGAAAATGTTGCCTGCTGAATGCTAGGCTAATGCTATGCTAGCTATCAATAGCTGCTTGTGTAGCGATGGTTGAAAAGCATATTTTGAAAATCTGAGATGACAGTGTTGTTAACAAAAGGCTAAGCTTGTGAGTGAATATATTTCTTTCATTTCATTTGCGATTTTCATGAATAGTTAATGTTGCGTTATGCTAATGAGCTTGAGGCTATGATTACGCTCCCGGATACGGGATTGCTCGACGCTAGAGGTTAAACAATGCTACCTAATATAATGTTTACATACCCTACATTATTCATCTCATATGTATACTGTATATACTGTACTGCATCTTTATATAATACGTCTCACTAGCCACTTTAACTATGCCACTTGTTTACATACTCTCATATGTATATACTATACTCAATACCATCTACTGTATCTTGCCTATGCCACTCTGTACCATCACTCATTCGTATATCTTTATGTACATATTCTTTATCCCCTTACACTTGTGTCTATAAGGTAGTAGTTTTGGAATTGTTAGCTAGATTACTTGTTGGTTATTACTAAATTGTCGGAACTAGAAGCACAAGCATTTCGCTACACTCGCATTAACATCTGCTAACCATGTGTATGTGACAAATAACATTTGATTTGATTTGATTTGCTGCTACAATTTTTTTTATCCTGTTGCTCAGCCACTTTACCCCTGATTGTATGCATATAACTACCTCATCGATCACTGATAGATATTGTTATTGATATTGTTCTTGTACATGCTGTATATTATTTTAGTTATATTGACACTATTTCTGATATTGCTACTATGTAAGGAACCATTTGGCTGTACCGTTTACACCTTCTGTAGAGACCATCCATTTAGCAAGATGCGGCTTACGGTTAAAGCATTTCTGTCGCATGTCCTATCCATTTAGACAGGTGTGTCTGGGTAAGCGTCATTCTGTTCTGTGTAAGCATACCTATGTTAGCAATGTTGTATACAAAAATAAAGTTAAACATCACACCCAATGTAGAAACCTATTACAACTGGAGCAGGCCAACCCTGCTGAAGGTCTGATGGGTGTGTAGAGTTCCCAGAAATAATTATACGCATGTCAATCTCTCCTGGCTCAAAGTAGAGGAGAGATTGACTTCATCAATACTTGTATTTGTGAGAGGTATTGACACGTTGAAAGCACCGAGCTGTCCCTTTATACGACGAGCACACAGCTCAGACACCCATGCATACTCCACAAGACATGTCACCAGAGGTCTCTTGACAGTCCCCAAGTCCAGAACAGACTATGGGAGGCGCACAATACTACATAGAGCCATGACTACATGGAACTCTATTCCACATCAGGAAACTGATGCAAGCAGTAGAGTCAGATTATTATTTTTTTACGTAAAAATGTGTGCCATTCACAGGGTGACTACAAAAGATTTAAGTGCCTTTGAACGGGGTATGGTAGTAGGATCCAGGCACACCGGTTTGATTTCAAGAACTGCAATGCTGCTGGGTTTTTCACGCTCATAAAGTTTCCTGTGTGTATCAAGAATGGTCCACTACCTAAAGGACATCCAGCCAACTTGACACAACTGTGGGAAACATTGGAGTCAACATGGGCCAGCATCCCTGTGGAACGCTTTCGACACCTTGTAGAGTACATGCCCAATGAATTGAGGCTGTTCTGAGGGCAAAAGGTGTTCCTAATTTGCAAATAAATTCATTTAAAAAAATCCTACAATGTGATTATCTGTAAAAAAAAAATATTAAACAAATCAAAATATATTTTATATTTGAGATTCTTCAAAGTAGCCACCCTTTGGCTTGATGACAGCTTTGCACACTCTTGGCATTCTCTCAACCATCTTCATGATGTAGTCACCTGGAATGTATTTCAATTATCAGGTGTGCCTTGTTAACTTAATTTGTGGAATTTATTTCCTTAATGTGTTTGAGCCAATCAGTTGTGTTGTGACAAGGTAAGGGTGGTGTACAGAAGATAGCTCTATTTGGGAAAAGACCAAGTCCATATTATGGTAAGAACAGCTCAAATAAGCAAAGAGAAATGACACTCCATCATTACTTTAAGACATAAAGGTCAGTCAATCTGGAAAATGTCAAGACCTTTGAAAGTTTCTTCAAGTGCAGTCGCAAAAAGCTCTATGATGGAACTGGCTCTCATGAGGACCACCACTGTCACACCCTTATCTGTTTCACCTGTCTTTGTGCTTGTCTCCACCCCCCTCCAGGTGTCATCCATCTTCCCCATTATCCCCAGTGTATTTATACCTGTGTTCTCTGTTTGTCTGTAGCCAGTTTGTTTTGTGTTGTTAAGCCTACCAGCATTTTCCCTGTGCTCCTGTCTTTCTCTGGTTTCTGTTTTCTAGTTTTCCCAGTTTTGACTGTTCTGCCTGCCCTGACTATGATCCTGCCTGCCGTTCTGTACCTTGTCACACCACCCTGAATTACTGACCTCTGCCTGCCCTCTGCCTGCCTGCCATTCTGTACCTTTCGGACTCTGCTTTGGATTACTGACCTCTACCTGCCCTTGACCTGACGTTTGCTTGCTCCCCTGTTTTTGTTACTTTGAAACTGTCTGCATCTGGGTCTTCTCCTGAGCCTTGACAACCACAGGAAAGGAAGACCTAGAGTTACTGTATCGTCAAGTGACTCTGAATTTTATTTTTTAAATAGATGTTAACGATAGCGGGCCTTTGTTAAACAAAACTTTACCATTCACATACTTTAAATACTTATACAATTTACATCTCTCTCCTCAGTCCTCTGTTGCTAGGTGATGGGAAAACTGCAGTGGTTATAGATCAAGTCTGTGTGACCTTTACAGAGAAAATGAAAGGAAACACGCCTGCAAATATAATAATGCACACACATTTGCACACCAGTGAAAAATAAAAATGGTGAAACATAAAAAAGTGATCATTTTTAGATATCAGGTTTCCTCTGGCAACACCATGGTGGTATCCTACAGAGTGCCGTTGAGGCTACTGTAGACCTTCATTGCAAAACAGTTTGTTGGCATCAATGAATTTACAGTTACAGTTATTATAAGGAAATCAGTCAATTGAAATACATTCATTATAACCTAAGGAAGGAAGGGGCGCAGCCATGGGTGGGCCTGGAAGGGTATAGGCCAACCCACTTGGTAGCCAGGCCCACCCATTGGGGAGCCAAGCCCAGCCAATCAGAAGGAGTTTTTCCCCACAAAAGGTATTTATTACAGACAGAAATACTCCTCAGTTTCATCAGCTGTCCAGGTGGTTGGGAGGCTGGTTAGGTGTACTGCCAAATTCTCTAAAATGAAGTTGGAGGTGGCTTATGGTAGAGAAATGAACATTAAATGATCTGACAACAGCTCTGGTGGACATTCCTGCAGTGAGCATGCCAATTGCACGGTCCCTCAAAAACTTTCGACATCTGTGGCATTGTGTTGTGTGACAAAACTGCACATTTTAGAGTGGCCTTTTATTGTCCCCAGTGCAAGGTGCACCTGTGTAATGATCATGCTGTTTAATCAGCTTCTTGATATGCCGCACTTGTCAGGTGGATGGATTATTTTGGCAAAGGAGAAATGCTCACTAACAGGGATGTAAACAAATTTGAGCACAACATTTTAGAGAAACAAGCTTTTTGTGCAAATGAAAAATTTCTGGAATCTTTTATTTCAGCTCATGAAACATGGGACCAACACTTTACATGTTGCGTTTATATTTTTGTTCAATATAATTTGTCACCGTGGCCGCTGGTGTTACTGCTAAACTGCTTGCTAACTGTACATTGTACTGCATGATTGTAGCGGGTTTACTAACGCATTCGTTTTAGTAGCTACAGTATATTGTTGACTTGAAGTTAGCTGATATGGTGACAACGATGAAGGCTGTATTTAGCTGTTATGGTAGGAAGGTTTGGCTCGGAAAGGTTTTTTCACCGGCTCGCACACACCTTGATTTTTTCAAATATCTCTTGACCTCTTGACCTGTGCACCCTATGTTGTAAACTTTCATTCATAGACAAGTGGAACAGATCAGAGTGTGACAAAGGGTAAGGACTATGGTAAGGTTTAGAGCTAGGGTTAGCGTAAGGGTTACATTTAGGGTTAGGATAAGGGTTAGGTCCAGGATGGTAAATGTTAATTTTGTTTGACAGTTATTTTACGTCTACTGAACATCTACAAACCATCTACTTGGGAATATCCAAATAAAGTGTTACCTTATTTTCTCTCTCATTTATGTTAATTCATGTTTGTTGGATTCTCAATTAAGTTTCAATACATCTACTGTATTTGTCTTCAACCAAATACACCCCTTCCCTTACACTACGATACTTCACATCTGTACAGGGCATGTAAAAGCCATGAATACAAAAAGACATTACTCGCCAGGACCTTCTATATCTATGTAGAAATGCCATTGCATTTTCATGCGATGTTTCAATAATGCACATACGAACCAGTTCTGTCTATCGCCAACATCTGGAGCTTACATTCAGTGCTTGCTGAATATGCATGAGAAGTTATACAGAAGGCAGAGTGGGAAAAACAACACTCTTAACAGTCTAAAGTGCTTTGGAAATGAGGCGGTTGTGAGGCAGTCTATGAGTGTAGTAATCAGCCAGGACTGCCGGTTACCAGGAGAGGTGACGAGAATCTCTCATCATTAGATTCTCTTTCACTAAGCCTCTGGCTGCTCCTGGCATGCTCGCAAGAACCGCAGTTAGGTTGTAGTATCTTTTAGCAAGGTAGTTGGGCTTGGGAGTCAATGTGAGGTCAACGTGATGAGCTTTTAAAACTGGAGTAGAGTAACAAGACATATAGTCTCTTCAGAGAATATAGCTAAACAATTAAGGTCAAAAAACAGATTACCACCAACAGAGCAATGTGCTTATTGCTTGTTGTATTGCTTGCTATATTACTTATACCTATTCAATTTGTTCATATAGACAAGTGTGGGTGTATGTAGGGTTTCTAATAAGTAAGCTGAAGTAAAACCTATCCAGATTAGCATTCAGACAAGGAAGTGTCTTAAAGCTAATTTTACCTCACCCTTCACTCTTCAGAACACATCAGTAGTCAGTACAACGCAATTCCAAACAATTATTCAAATCATGGTGGCAATCTTAATAACTGAATGCTTACAGTATTTTTATGCTGAATGACAGAAATTATGAAAATGCACTTTAAAGACTGAAAATTGTTGAAATGCAATTTACGGACCATTCACAAGTTCAACCAAGTTTACACACTCTAACAGACTTCTCCACTGAGCATCAGGACCACTTACCAGCAGAATGGATATGAGAGGAATACAAAGTGATGTTTCTGCTTTCTTGGTTTTGAAAAACATCTAGTCCACACACGGTTTCCCCTGTTGTCCAAATCATATCCCTCTCTCTTTTCTAGTTTGTGGTTGCTCTTTGGATGGGTGGTGATCGTTTGTCTGCAATAGATCAGTTGGAGCAAATGGATTGATTTATCCCCAGGTCTCGCCTAATGGGACATGGGACAAAGATGTAGTTGATTGGTCACTCTGTGGCTACTCTTTAATTGTGACACATTGTGTACATTGTGTACATGGTTATGTGCTCTCTTTTGGTGTTTTTAGGCCAAGCTACAGTTCAACACTTTGTAATAAACTAAATCCCACTATTTCTGAATTTCACTTAGATAATACCAGTGGTAGCAATACATAGTTATACCATCTACAGAAAAGACAAATGTCAATGGGGATGGTGTTGCGGTCTATATTCAGAACCACATTCCTGTAAAGCTTAGAGGGTCTCATGTTAAATTCTGTTGAAGTAATATGGCTACAGGTTAATCTGCCTCATCTAAATAATCTGCCTCATCTTGTGGGAAGCTGCTGCAGACCAAGTGCTAACAGTCAGTATCTGGATAATATGTGTGAAATTACTGATTGTCACGTGTGCTCCCTCTCCGGCCTCTAGGTCACCAGGCTGCTCATTATGGCGCACACCTGTCACCATCGTTACGCGCACCTGCGTGTCGTCAGACTCAACTGATTCCATCACTTCCCTGATTACCTTCCCTATATATGTCACTACCTTTGGTTCCTTCCCCAGGCCTCATTGTTTCTGTTTCATATTAGCTTTTGTTTATTTATTAAAACACTCACTTCCTGACTCTCAGCGCACGTTACATTGATAATGTATGCGATATCAACAGAGAAGTATAATTTCTTGTTGATTCCAATATTGACTGGCTTTCATTAAGCTGCCCACTCAAGAAAAAGCTTCAAACTGAAACCAGTGCCTGTAACCTGGTTCAGGTTATCAGTCAACCTACCAGGGTAGTTACAAACAGCAAAGGAATGAAATCAACATGTATTGATCACATCTTTACTAATGCTGCATATATTTACTTTAAGGTGGTATCCAAGTCCATTGTATGTAGTGATCAAAATATAGTAGCCAAATCTAGGAGTTACAAAGTCTGGGCCTAATAGTGTATAAGATGTCATAAAATACATTTTGTAGTGATTCCTACGTTGATGATGTAAGGAATTTGTAGGTCTGGGGTGTGTAATGAGGAGCAAACAGACAATGCACTTAACATATTTCTGAAATTGCTTATTCCAGTTACTAATAAGCATGCCCCTATTAAGGTGCATGCTTATTAGTAACTGGATAAAATGACAGTAAATGACAGTAATGACAGTAAAATGACAGTAAAAACTTAAATCCCCTTGGATTGATCAGGAATTTAAACATTTCGTGGTTGAGATGGATGAGGCAAAAGGAATGGCAAATACGTCTGGTTGCACAACCAATTGGCAAACTATACTATGAAACAAAGAATGATAGTAAAAAGCGTTGGAGCACCTTATATTATGTTTTGGGCAAAAACGCAAACTCAGCTCCATCATTCATTGAATCACATGGCGCATTCATCACAAAACTCACTGATATTGTAAACTATGTTCATTATTTTTTTATTGGTAAAATTAGCAAACGTGGGCATGACATGCCAGAAACAAACGCTGACACTACACATCCAAGTATAACTGACCAAATTATGAAAGACAAGCATTGTAATTTTGAAATCTGTAAAGTGAGTGTGGAAGAGGTGAAAAACTTCTGTCTATCAACAATGACAAGCCACCAGGTTCTGACAACTTGGATGGAAAATTACTGAGGATAATAGCGGACGATATTGCGACTCCTATTTGCCATATCGTCAATCTAAGCCCTGTCACGTTCGTTTGTAGAGACGGACCAAAGCGCAGCAGATATTGATTTATTAGAAAGTGAAACTTAGCAAAACAAAACAATAAACTAACAACGAACCGTGACTACAGAGGTGCTACGTGCAAAACAATATCCCATAAAAGACAGGTGGAAAAGGCTACCTAAATATGATCCCCAATTAGAGAAAATGATTACCAGCTGCCTCTAATTGGGAATCATACCAATCACCAACATAGAAAACAAAACTAGAACCCCACATAGAAAATCTAAACTAGACTAACCCCCGAGTCACACCCTGACCTACTCCATCATAGAAAATAAAGGCTCTCTATGGTCAGGACGTGACAAGCCTGCTAGGAAATGTGTGCAAGGGAAGCAGAAGTAATTACGTTACCCAAGAATAGTAAAGCCCCCATTACTGGCTCAAATATCCAACCAATCAGCCTGTTACCAACCGTTAGTAAACATTTAGAAAAAATGGTGTTTGACCAGATACAATGCTATTTTACAGTAAACAAAATGACAACTGACATTCAACATGCTTCAATGGAAGGACATTCAACAAGCATAGCACTTACACAAATTATTGATGATTGGCTGAGAGAGATTGATGATAACTGTAAGGGCACAAGGCGAGAACCAGATGCAGACACGGGAGGCAGATGGTTGGGGTCTTTGATATTTATTAATAATCCAAAAGGGGTAGGCAAGAGAATGGTCATGGACAGGCAAAAGAACAAAACTAGTTCAGAATCCAGGGGGTACAGTGTGGCAGGCTCGAGGTCAGGGCAGGCAGAATGGTCAGGCAGGCAGGTACAGAGTACATAAAACAGGCAAGTGTCAAAACCGGGAGGACGAGCAAACGAGAATAGAAAAAGCAGGCTCATGGGAAAACCACATTGGTTGACTTGGAACATACAAGACAAACTGGCATAGACAGACTGACAACACAGGTTTAAATACCCAGGGGATAATGGGGAAGATAGGTGGCACCTGGAGGGGTGGAAACAAGCACAAGGACAGGTGAAACAGATCAGGGTGTGACAGATAACACATTTTGGGGGCTGTTTTGTTTTCATTGCGACTTTTGACATCATCAACTACAGTCTGCGCTGGAAAAACTTGTGTGTTATGGCTTTACCCTCCCTACTGTATTGTAGATAAAGAGTTGCCTGTCTAACAGAACACAGAGGGTGTTCTTTAATGCAAGGCTCTCCAACATAATCCAGGTTGAATCAGGAATTTCCCAGGACAGCTTTCTAGGCCCCTCACTATACACGTCAGCTACTACAGCGACTGAAAGGACTGCAACATTTAACAAAAGAGCTGCAGTTATTTTCAGAATGGGTGACAAGGAATAAGTTCGTCCTAAATATTTCAAAAACTAAAAGCATTTTATTCGGGGAAAATCATTCACTATACCTTAAACCTTAACTACATCTTGTAATGAATAATGTGGAAATTGAGCAAGTTGTGGTGACTAAAAACTGCTTGGAGTAACATTGAATTTTAAACTGTTATGTTTAAAAAAACATGTTGATACAACAATAGCTAAGATGGGGAGAAGTCTGTCCATGATAAAGTGCTGCTCTGCCTTCTTAACCTCTCTGGGGTAGGGGGCAGTATTTTGACGTCCGGATGAAAAGTGTGCCCAAATTAAACTGCCTGTTACTCAGGCCCAGAATCTACGATATGCATATAATTGGTAGATTTAGATGGAAAACACTCTATAGGTTCTAAAACTGTTAAGATTATGTCTGTGAGTATAACATAACTGATATTGTAGGCGAAACCCAGAGGACAAAAAACATGCCCCCCCAAATTTTTTAGCTTACCACTGTTTTCAATGGCTAGTACTATAATTATAAGCCCAAGTCCTCCCAAATTGCAGTTCCTATGGCTTCCACTAGATGTCAACAGTCTTTAGAAAGAGTCTGGTTTTTGGAAAAATGACCCAGAAATGGTTGTTTTTCTAGGTGGCTCCCATTTTGGCTGTAGTGTTTCCAAGCGCTTGGAGGAAAGCGCATTCTTTCTTATTTATCTCAGATAATGAACATACTATTCTCCGTTTTAAATTTTATCGTTTAATGCATATTAGGATACCTAAGATTTGATTATAAATGTTGTTTGACTTGTTTGGAAAAGTTTATTTGTAACGTTTGGGATTCATTTTGTATGCATTTTGATAGAGGGAAACCGAGTGGATTATTGACTGAAGCGCGCCAGCTAAACTGAGTTTTTATTTATATAAAGAAGGACACTGCCTGTTCACCATCGCTCATCCATATATTTATATGTACATATTCTTATTCATTCCTTTACACTTGTGTGTATAAGGTAGTTGTTGTGAAACGGTTAGATTACTTGTTAGATATTTCTGCATGGTCGGAACTAGACGCACAAGCATTTCTCTGCACTCGCATTAACATCTGCTAACCATGTGTATGTGACCAATAAAATTGTATTTTATTTAAATAAAGATAAAAATTAATACACCTTATGGAACTGCGGGGTCTGTGAAGAGACACATACACAGGTACAGACACACGCATACGCACACACGCACTCTGCACACACCTCCATTGTAATATTGTTGTATGGTGGTATTCTATTGTACTTTATGTATTGTAGATATGTAGTGGTGTAATATGATTTACTGTTGTATGTGTGATGTCAGTGTCTTAATGTGTTTGGACCTCAGGAAGAGTTGCTGCTGCCTTGGCAGTAGCTAATTGGGATCCCTAATAAGTACAAATACTTTTGGAAAAAAGGGTTCCAAAAAGGTTCTTCATCTGTCCCCATAGGAGAACCCTTTTTGGTTACACCTCTATTTAAAGGGTTCTACATGTAACTCAAAAGGGTTCTATCTGGAACCAAAAAGGGTTCTTCAAAGAGTTATCCTATGGGGACAGCCGAAGAACCCTTTTAGGTTTCTAAGAATGTAAACGACTATGACCAACACCTCTTTCGTCTGAGCACATACACGTTTCTCCATAGGGAAGCCAATCTTGTCATCTTCAGTAATCTTTTAGGTTATGAAAGAGATGAACTGGAAGAGATGAACTGAACTCCCACCCTCTCGTAGGCCTCTTTACCCTCTCCCTTCCCCTGTCTTGGTGTAGAGAGAAGTAGGATGAGAGAGGGGGGGTGAGACATGCCCTTGTGTTCCTCAGCTCAGCCAGTGATAATCTCACATGATTTAACAAAATCCCCACTTCCAGTATGAGCGAGAGAAGAAAAAGTGAGGGAGAGAGAGATGCCAAAAACCAAACTATTTCACAGCTAAAGTAACACAAAAGCTAAGCTACTTAAAGCATTTCCTATTGGGGCGAATGGGGTTAGCAGCCTAAGGGTACACACTTAATGTTTTGTGAAAAGTGTTATGAAATGTCATGTAATATTTTAAATTGTATATAACTGCCTTAATGTTGCCAAGGCAGCAGCTAAAGGGGATCCTTAATAAATACAAATATGGAGCTGACTCTGCTAAATTGACTCTTTGCCGGGGTTGTTTTTACCAGATTGGAAGAGATACAGAAGCTTCCCTAATGCTTGGTGTAATCGTTTCGGGGGGTTTGGAGAAATCTCTGCGTTAAACAAATCGGTGTCTGTCTGCAGCAAATGTGTAAGTGTGGTTGCGGTGGAGTGTCCTGAGGCGAGAATGGAGAGAGAGAATAATTTCGATTTCTTTTTTCTTTGAAAACTGTTTATTCAGTTTACACATAAAATCACATCACACACAATTAGACAACACAATATAAATAATATACTCAACAAACAAATAAAGAAATAAGACAAAACTATAAAGATACTATTCTTTAGACAAGTTCAATTCACACTGGGCAAAAGGGTATAAAGGGCCATCTGTTGTTCAAACAAGGAGGCACCCCACCACTGTTCCTATAATCAGCCGAGGGGTGGGGTGGAGAAATGCAACCACTCTCATATTCACAGACATTCATGGCCACAAAGACTGACCATTCACTGGACCAACATTTTTTTTAAGATAACATTGTTGACAAACAACAGAGCAAAACAAGCTCACACGTTATGCTCTGAAGGGACACGAGGGCTAAGGCATTCACAAATAACATTCTTAAAGCATCAATGGGCACTCATCACAAATCTCAATGCCCCCACCTCCAGAAATCACAGAAAAAATATGTCCCCTCCAAGCAGTAAGTCACAGGGATGTAAAATACAGCTCAAGTTTCATAAAACAGTTTTGGAGTTCCCACGTGTGTGAATGACATTTTCTCTCATTTCAGAGAACACAACACATCTCCCACCCAATATTTATAATATAGGGGAACCATTTCTGGGGTATGGTAAGAGGAGACAGCCCTATGACAGCCCTACATACTGTATATCAGAGAAGCATTTAAATATGAATTCCCAGAAACTGACAGTTTATTACAGTTCCAAAACATATGGAATAGTGTGGCTACTTGTTCAAACACAAAAATAATGCAAATCAGAGAATATTTTCCCAAATGTAGCCCTGGACCAGTGATCCACCTCGAATTGGATCTGGCTGTTTCTGGCGCTAAAAGAGGAAGAATGTTTCATGTGCATCACAGATTCCCAGGTGTCATCCCCAAGTTCCTACCCCCAAATCATTCTCCCGTGGTCTTTAAATGCAAAAAAAGGTGGGTTCTGTAAGTAATTTATGATATGTCTGAAATTGCACCCTTAGGAAGCTTGTTTAATTCAAAAAGCTCTCCATTGCTGTACCTGCATTCCTAATGGGAAATTGAAATGTGTTAGCTCTAACAAAGTTCCTTGTCTAGAGGGAGGAATAAGTTGGATTGGGGAGGTCGTAATTTTCCTGTAGCTGAGCAAAAGAGGCTAATGTATTATCAATGAATAATTGGGCTACTGAGGAGAGGCTGGGTGAATGCCTGATGCTAAAAGCCCCATAATTTAAAGATGGAGAAAATAAAATGTTCTGATTGATTGGACCTGACAGAGAAAAGCCTTTAAGGCTAAATGGAACTGATTCCACATTTTAAGAGACTGTTTCACAATTGGGTTGAAAGATTAGTGGAATCTGTGTGGGTAGCTGGACAGGTAGGATGACTGACAGTGAAGGTGAACAGGTGGTCACGTGTCAGGTGACAGAGGAATGGATGAGACTGAGGCAGGTATTCCTTTAACCATAAAGTGGTATATTTACTGAGTAGTCTGTGGTGGATTCATGAACGCACAGAACTTCTGGATCAGATGGAGTTAAGGAAGCGAAAGCAGCGAGATCAGGCGATGGCAAATTCCTCCTTTTATGGGAGGAATTTCCACCTGACATTTCCACCTGACCTAATTAAAGCGCCCCTGGCCCAGCTGAGTAAATGGCAATGAATTAAAGGATTATTCCACCAACTCCATGGGCCTTTTCTACATGGGTTGACACACATTTTGCCTAGGGCCACTGGGAGAGATGAGCACATGACAGAGGAAAGTGTAGCAGGTTTACATGAATCAGACTCGACCTGGACCAAGAGTGGTCTTAGGCCGGTAGGATCAGTCTGTAGCCAGTAACATCACAGCACTACAGCTCGGACTCACCACCAGCAGTGAATGGTAGATGATGGACAAGTAGACCAGGGACAGGTAGATCAGGGAACTCCCCAGTAGAAAGGGAAAGCTCATTCTCTCCTCCAGGAGCAGACAGCAGCACAAGGAACTCCGGCACCCACTCAAGAGAAGACCAAGAGGGCAGCTCGTATATCGGAACAATCCCCTCCAGCACCTCCACTAGGAACCGCCCGGACCTGGCCCAGCCTTTCCAGTGCTTCCACAGCTGTGGGAAATGTCTGATGATGCACTCCACGAGCTTAGCAGCCGCTCAGATCTGGTCGTCTTCAGCGTTCAGTCAGCACCACCAGTAATTAGCCGCACCCTGCAACTCCTCCGTCACGTTTCCAACCTCCATCTAGTAGAACAGGAGGCATACAAAGTGTTTTATCTAGCCAAAGTTGGCTTTTTATTAGCAGGTGAATAATTAACTTCATATGGCTGCAGGGGCAGTATTGAGTAGCTTGGATGAAAAGGTGCCTATTGTAAACGGCCAGCTCCTCAGTCTCAGTGTTATGAACTTGAGTGAAGACCCAAAAGCGGTTTTAACAGAAAACAGAGTTCTTTAATGAAAAACAGGAATGGCATAAATCCTCTTCCAACGTTGTCAGCGGAACAAAAAGAACGTTAGTATAGTGCAGGATACACCTGCCAGGCAGACTCCGACAGGACAGGACAAGGTGGCATCAAAAAACACAAACAAGAATCAGACACTGAAAGTAGCAGGAACAGAGAAAGAAATAGAGACCTAATCAGAGGGGGAAGAGAGAACAGGTGTGAAAGAGTGAATGAGCTAGTTAGAGGAGATGTAGAACAGCTGAAGAATGAGAGACAGAGAAGGTAACCTAAAAAGACCAGCAGAGAGAGAGAGTGAAGAGAAAGGACAGGAACAGACATAACAAGACATGACAGTACCCCCCCACTCACCGAGCGCCTCCTGGCGCACTCGAGGAGGAAACCTGGCGGCAACGGAGGAAATCATCGATCAGCGAACGGTCCAGCACGTCCCGAGAGGGAACCCAACTCCTCTCCTCAGGACCGTACCCCTCCCAATCCACTAGGTACTGATGACCACGGCCCCGAGGGCGCATGTCCAAAATCTTACGAACCCTGTAGATGGGTGCGCCCTCGACAAGGATGGGGGGAGGGACGAGCGGGGGCGCGAAGAACGGGCTTAACACAGGAGACATGGAAGACCGGGTGAACGCGACGAAGATAGCGCGGGAGAAGAAGTCGCACTGCGACAGGATTAATGACCTGGGAAATACGGAACGGACCAATGAACTGCGGGGCCAACTTGCGAGAAGCTGTCTTAAGGGGAAGGTTCTGAGTGGAGAGCCATACTCTCTGACCGCAACAATATCTAGGACTCTTGGTCCTACGCTTAGCGGCCCTCACAGTCTGCGCCCTATTACGGCAAAGTGCCGACCTGACCCCCTTCCAGGTGCGCTCGCAACGCTGGACAAAAGCCTGAGCGGAGGGGACGCAGGACTCGGCGAGCTGAGATGAGAACAGCGGAGGCTGGTACCCGAGGCTACACTGAAAAGGGGATAGACCGGTAGCAGACGAGTGAAGCGAGTTGTGGGCGTACTCTGCCCAGGGAGCTGTTCTGACCAAGACGCAGGGTTACGAAAAGAAAGACTGCGTAAAATGCGACCAACAGTCTGATTGGCCCGTTCGGCTTGACCGTTAGACTGGGGATGAAAGCCGGACGAGAGACTGACGGAAGCCCCAATCAAACGGCAAAACTCCCTCCAAAATTGAGACGTGAACTGCGGGCCTCTGTCGGAAACGACGTCAGACGGAAGGCCATGAATTCGGAAAACATTCTCGATAATGATCTGAGCCGTCTCCTTAGCAGAAGGGAGCTTATCGAGAGGAATGAAATGAGCCGCCTTAGAGAATCTATCGACAACCGTAAGAATAACTGTCTTCCCCGCTGATGAAGGCAGTCCGGTGATAAAATCTAAAGCGATGTGAGACCACGGTCGAGAGGGAATGGGAAGCGGTCTGAGAAGGCCGGCAGGAGGAGAGTTCCCAGATTTAGTCTGCACGCAGACCGAACAAGCGGCGACAAATCGACGCGCGTCACGTTCCCGAGTGGGCCACCAGAAACGCTGGCGAATGGAAGCGAGCGTACCCCGAACGCCGGGGTGGCCGGCTAACTTGGCAGAGTGGGCCCACTGAAGAACGGCCGGACGAGTAGGAACGGGAACGAACAGAAGGTTCCTAGGACAAGCTCGCGGCGACGGAGTGTGAGCGAGTGCTTGCTTTACCTGCCTCTCAATTCCCCAGACAGTCAACCCGACAACACGCCCGTCAGGGAGAATCCCCTCGGGGTCGGTGGAGACCTCAGAAGAACTGAAGAGACGAGATAAAGCATCAGGCTTGGTGTTTTTGAGCCCGGACGATAAGAAATAACAAACTCGAAACGAGCGAAAAACAGAGCCCAACGAGCCTGACGCGCATTAAGTCGTTTGGCTGAACGGATGTACTCAAGGTTCCTATGGTCAGTCCAAACGACAAAAGGAACGGTCGCCCCCTCCAACCACTGTCGCCATTCGCCTAGGGCTAAGCGGATGGCGAGCAGTTCGCGATTACCAACATCATAGTTACGTTCTGACGGCGATAAGCGATGAGAGAAAAACGCGCAAGGATGGACCTTGCCGTCAGAGAGAGAGCGCTGAGAAAGAATGGCTCCCACGCCCACCTCTGACGCGTCAACCTCAACAACAAACTGGCTAGAGATGTCAGGTGTAACAAGAATAGGAGCGGATGTAAAACGATTCTTAAGAAGATCAAAAGCTCCCTGGGCGGAAACGGACCACTTAAAGCACGTCTTAACAGAAGTAAGGGCTGTGAGGGGAGCTGCCACCTGACCGAAATTACGGATGAAACGACGATAGAAATTAGCGAAGCCCAGAAAGCGCTGCAGCTCGACGCGTGACTTAGGAACGGGCCAATCAATGACAGCCTGGACCTTAGCGGGATCCATCTTAATGCCCTCAGCGGAAATAACGGAACCGAGAAAAGGGACAGAGGCGGCATGAAAAATGCACTTCTCAGCCTTCACATAAAGACAGTTCTCCAAAAGGCGCTGGAGGACGCGTCGCACGTGCTGAACATGAATCGAGAGAGACGGAGAAAAAATCAGGATATCGTCCATGTAAACGAAAACAAAAATGTTCAGCATGTCTCTCAGGACGTCGTTAACTAGTGCCTGAAAGACAGCTGGAGCGTTAACGAGGCCGAAAGGAAGAACCCGGTATTCAAAGTGCCCTAACGGAGTGTTAAACGCCGTCTTCCACTCGTCCCCCTCCCTGATGCGCACGAGATGGTAGGCGTTACGAAGGTCCAATTTGGTGAAAAACCTGGCTCCCTGCAGGATCTCGAAGGCTGAAGACATAAGAGGAAGCGGATAACGATTCTTAACTGTTATGTCATTCAGCCCTCGATAATCCACGCATGGGCGCAGGGACCCGTCCTTCTTCTGAACAAAAAAAAACCCCGCTCCGGCGGGAGAGGAGGAGGAGACAATGGTACCGGCGTTGAGCGAAACCGACAAATAATCCTCGAGAGCCTTACGTTCGGGAGCCGACAGAGAGTATAATCTACCCCGGGGGAGTAGTTCCCGGAAGGAGATCAATACTACAGTCATACGACCGGTGTGGAGGGAGAGAAGTGGCCTTGGAACGACTGAACACCGTGCGCAGATCGTGATACTCCTCCGGCACCCCTGTCAAATCGCCAGGCTCCTCCTGTGAAGTAGAGACAGAGGAAACAGGAGGGATAGCAGACATTAAACAGGTTACATGACAAGAAACATTCCAGGATAGGATAGTATTACTAGACCAATTAATAGAAGGGTTATGGCGCACTAGCCAGGGATGACCCAAAACAACAGGTGTAAAAGGTGAACGAAAAATTAAAAAAGAAATGGTTTCGCTATGATTACCAGAGACAGTGAGGGTTAAAGGCAGCGTCTCACGCTGAATCTTGGGGAGAGAACTACCATCTAAAGCGAACAAGGCCGTGGGCTCCCTAACTGTCTGAGAGGAATGTCATGTTCCCGAGCCCAGGTCTCGTCCATAAAACAGCCCTCCGCCCCAGAGTCTATCAAGGCACTGCAGGAAGCAGATGAACCGGGCCAGCGGAGATGGACCGGAAAAGTAGTGCGTGATCCAGAAGGAGAGGCCTGAGTAGTTGCGCTCACCAGTAGCCCTCCTCTTACTGATGAGCTCTGGCTTTTACTGGACATGAGGTGACAAAATGACCAGCGGAGCCGCAGTAGAGACAGAGGCGATTGGTGATTCTCCGTTCCTTCTCCTTGGCCGAGATGCGGATACCCCCAGCTGCATAGGCTCAGCATCCGAGCCGGCGGAGGAGGGTGGCAGTGATGCGGCAGGTGGCAGTGATGTGGAGAGGGGAGCAGCGGAGAACGCGAGCTCCTTTCCACGAGCTCGGCGACGAAGATCAAACCGTCGCTCTATGCGAATAGCGAGAGCTATTAAGGAGTCCAGACTGGAAGGAACCTCCCGGGAGAGGATCTCGTCCTTAACCTCGACGAGGAGACCCTCCAGAAAACGAGCGAGCAAAGCCGGCTCGTTCCAGTCACTTGAGGCAGCGAGAGTGCGAAACTCAATAGAATAATCCGTTATGGATCGATTCCCCTGACATAGGGAAGACAGGGCCCTGGAAGCCTCCTCCCCAAAAACAGAACCGTCAAAAACCCGTATCATCTCCTCCTTAAAGTCTTGATACTGGTTAATGCACTCAGCCCTCGCCTCCCAGACTGCCGTGCCCCACTCACGCGCCCGTCCGGTAAGGAGAGAAATGACGTAGGCGATGCGGGCTGCGCTCCTGGAGTAAGTGTTGGGCTGGAGAGAGAACACCACATCACACTGAGTGAGGAATGAGCGGCACTCAGTGGGCTCCCCAGAGTAACACGGCGGGTTGTTGATCCTGGGCTCCGGAGACTCGGAAACCCTGGAAGTGGGCGGTGGATCGAGGTGGAGTTGGTGAACCTGTCTTGTGAGGTCGGAGACTTGGACGGCCAGGGTCTCAACGGCATGTCGAGCAGCAGACAATTCCTCCTCGTGTCTGCCTAGCATCGCTCCCTGGATCTCGACGGCGGAGTGAAAAGGGTCCGGAGCCGCTGGGTCCATTCTTGGTCTGATTCTTCTGTTATGAACTTGAGTGAAGACCCAAAAGCGGTTTTAACAGAAAACAGAGTTCTTTAATGAAAAACAGGAATGGCATAAATCCTCTTCCAACGTTGTCAGCGGAACAAAAAGAACGTTAGTATAGTGCAGGATACACCTGCCAGGCAGACTCCGACAGGACAGGACAAGGTGGAAGCAAACGAGACGACAGCTTGCTTCTGGCATCAAAAAACACAAACAAGAATCAGACACTGAAAGTAGCAGGAACAGAGAAAGAAATAGAGACCTAATCAGAGGGGGAAGAGAGAACAGGTGTGAAAGAGTGAATGAGCTAGTTAGAGGAGATGTAGAACAGCTGAAGAATGAGAGACAGAGAAGGTAACCTAAAAAGACCAGCAGAGAGAGAGAGTGAAGAGAAAGGACAGGAACAGACATAACAAGACATGACACTCAGTTGCTAATATATGCATATTATTATTCGTATTGGATAGAAAACACTCTAAAGTTTCCAAAACTGTCAAAATATTGTCTGTGAGTATAACAGAACTGATATTGCAGGTGAACCCCCAAGGAAAATCAAAACAGGAAGTGGCTTCTATTTTGAAAACTCCATGTCCCATAGCCTCCCTTTGCTCCATTTAAAGGGATATCAACCATAGTCCTTTTCCTATCACTTCCTCAAGGTGTCAACAGTCTTCAGACATAGTTTCAGGCTTTTATTTAGAAAAATGAGCCAGAAAGATAACATTGTGTCAAGTGGTCACATGAGTTTTGCTCGCGCAACAGAGTTTGGACAGCTATTGTTTTTCCCTCTCCTACTATGAAAGACATTTGCGGTTGCTATATTATCGATTATATATTTTAAAAACAACCTGAGGATTGATTATAAAAAAACGTTTCACATGTTTCTGTGGACATTATGGAAACTATTTGGAATTTGTCTGCATTGTCGTGACCTCTCTTTCCTGTGGATTTCTGAACATAATGCGCCAAACAAAAGGAGGTATTTTGGATATAAAAATAATCTTTATGGAACAAAAGGAACATTTATTGTGTAACTGGGAGTCTCGTGAGTGAAAACATACAAAGATCATCAAAGGTAAACGATTAATTTGATTGCTTTCTGATTTTCGTGACCAAGCTACCTGATGCTAGGTGTACTTAATGTTTTGTCGTGAGATCGATAAGCTTACACAAACACTTGGATTGCTTTCGCTGTAAAGCATAATTTCAAAATCTGAGACGACAGTTGGATTAACAAAAGGCTAAGCTGTGTTTTCCTATATTGCACTTGTGATTTCATTAATCTAAATATTTTTTGTAATATTTATTGAATGTAGAGCTATGCTATTCAGCGGTTGTTGATGACACTTATCCCGTTAGTGGGATTGCAGCCATAAAAAGTTAATAAAAATGTATTTAGTCAGCCACCAATTGTGCAAGTTCTCCCACTTAAAAAGATGAGAAAGGCCTGTAATTTTCATCATAGGTACACTTCAACTATGACAGACAAAATGAGAAAAAAATTGAGAAAATCATATTGTAGTATTTTTAATGAATTTATTTGCAAATTACTTACAAATAAGTATTTGGTCACCTTCAAACAAGCAAGATTTCTGGCTCTCACAGACCTGTAACTTCTTTAAGAGGCTCCTCTGTCCTCCACTCGTTACCTGTATTAATGGCACCTGTTTTAACTTGTTATCAGTATAAAAGACACCTGTCCACAACCTCAAACAGTCACAATCCAAACTTCACTATGGCCAAGACCAAAGAGCTGTCAAAGGACACCAGAAACAAAATTCTAGACCTGCACCAGGCTGGGAAGACTGAATCTGCAATAGGTAAGCAGCTTGGTTTGAAGAAATCAACTGTGAGAGCAATTTTTAGGAAATGGAAGACATACAAGACCACTGATAATCTCCCTCGATCTGGGGCTCCACGCAAGATCTCACCCCGTGGGGTCAAAATGATCAAAATGATCAAAAATCCCAGAACCACACGGGGGACCTAGTGAATGACCTGCAGAGAGCTGGGACCAAAGTAACAAAGCCTACCATCAGTAACACACTACGCCGCCAGGGACTCAAATCCTGCAGTGCCAGACGTGTCCCCCTGCTTAAGCCAGTACATGTCCAGGCCCGTATGAAGTTTGCTCGAGAGCATTTGGATGATCCAGAAGGAGAATGTCATATGGTCAGATGAAACCAAAATAGAACTTTTTGGAAAAAACTCAACTCATCGTCTTTGGAGGACAAAGAATGCTGAGTTGCATCCAAAGAACACCATACCTACTGTCAAACATGGGGGTGGAAACATCATGCTTTGGGGCTGTTTTTCTGCAAAGGGACCAGGATGATTGATCCGTGTTAAGGAAAGAATGAATGGGGCCATGTATTGTGAGATTTTGAGTGAAAACCTCCTTCCATCAGCAAGGGCATTGAAGATGAAACGTGGCTGGGTCTTTCAGCATGACAATGATCCCAAGCACACCGCCCGGGCATCGAAGGAGTGGCTTCGTAAGAAGCATTTCAAGGTCCTGGAGTGGCCTAGCCAGTATCCAGATCTCAACCCCATAGAAAATCTTTGGAGGGAGTTGAAAGTCTGTGTTGCCCAGCAACAGCCCCAAAACATCACTGCTCTAGAGGAGATCTGCATGGAGGAATGGGCCAAAATGCCAGCAACAGTGTGTGAAAACCTTGTGAAGACTTACAGAAAACGTTTGACCTCTGTCATTGCCAACAAAGGGTATATAACAAATATTGAGAAACTTTTGTTATTGACCAAATACTTATTTTCCACCATAATTTGCAAATAAATTCATAAAACATCCTACAATGTGATTTCCTGGATTTTATTTCTAATTTTGTCTGTCATAGTTCAAGTGTACCTATGATGAAAATTACAGGCCTCTCTCATCTTTTTAAGTGGGAGAACTTGCACAATTGGTGGCTGACTAAATACTTTTCTTCCCCACTGTATATACCCCACTTTAGACACTCCTCCTTCTCTCCAATCCTTACATCTTATGGTTCCACAGGAAAAGGGTAACAGAATAATAAACCCTTATCCCTCCCTGCAGGGGATTTGACCTGACCTCCTGACCTCAACCCCTCCTTCGCCTGATCTCCTCCTGTCCACCCAGCACATTCCACAGCCACTGTCTTTCTACAGATCACACTCCTTTATGTAATATGTGTCTGATCTATGATGCCTTTAATATCTCAATGTTCAAAGTTTAGAATCCAACAGTAGGTATGGCAAGTAATTTTTGGTAGTAGGCCACTTTAACCTGAGAGAATTGTACAATCTGCCCAGTAGCCTAAAATTGATAGAACTTCCCTGAATCTTGACTGGCTGAATCATATTTGTACTTGACCACTTTAAATTGAGAGAAAAGTACAATCAGCCCAGTCTACAGTATAACCTGTATTCTCAGTATATTAAGTACATACATACATTGCACATTTATAAGCACATCATGAACATGACTGTATAGCTACAATGATTCCTCCTTTTAAAACTTGCGTCATATTGCGGCACACCCTGCGTGCTGCTGAAGCATTCTGTGGCATGTCATTTAATTCTCATCCATTTCTTCTGTTACTGCAAGTTATTGCTAGTTTTACCACCAGATCGCATCTTTAAGAAGCATTTGATATTATTCCATATTGGCATTACCAGATATTTAAAACCTTCTTTGTAATAACATAGTATATGGGATTGATTTTAAGAAATTTAGCTTAATTAATTTGATTAGTATTATGGTGTTTCTATTCAGAGAAAAATTTTCAATTTGTATATTCAGACCGTTTTGCTCTCGGAGCGCACACTGGACGTTCGGGCCGAGGAGTAGGGTTGATTTGAGTGTTTTGGCCTTACAACAGCAGTTAAACACCCAAGCTAACGTTGGCTCGCTACTTCCAGACACAAATGAGATCACTCTGACCATTTTACTCGCCCTAGCAGAGCTGATAAGGCTGTTGTTGTCACGTTCTGACCTTTATTTCCTTTGTTTTGTCATTATTTAGTATGGTCAGGGCGTGAGTTGGGGTGGGCAGTCTATGTTTGTTTTTCTATGATTTGGGTATTTCTATGTTTCGGCCTAGTATGGTTCTCAATCAGAGGCAGGTGTCATTAGTTGTCTCTGATTGAGAATCATACTTAGGTAGCCTGGGTTTCACTCTGTGTTTGTGGGTGTTTGTTTCCGTGTCTGTGTTTTTCACCACACAGTACTGTTTTGGGTTTCGTTCATGTCACGTTTATTGTTTTTGTATTCAGTTGTTCATGTGTCCTATTTCTTATTAAAAGAACCATGGACACTTACCACGCCGCATATTGGTCCTCCGATCCTTTTCGCCTCTCCTCTTCGGAAGAAGAGGAGGAAATCCCTTACAGTTGTTTTGAAGTAATTGTGAAAAAACAGGCCTTATTTTAGTGCTTTTTCACCCTGCCAGCTCCTATTAGTTCTATTGAGCACCGTGGCACCAACCCGCCTTCCGAACGTTCTATTCCCAGTTTATTGTTCAACGTCACAATGCCTGCTTCGCTATTGTTGGCAATGAGACCTGCTCATGGTGTTTTATAGTTAAAATGGAAACAACAAAATGGAAAAAAAAAAATTGGAACTCTGCGGTCTTCCCATTGTTTCCTATGGGGGACATATAGGCATGTCTGTCTATTTCGGCAAATATCTCGCAATGTGTATATATATATTTTTTTTTTGTTCAAGTCGGGTGTAACTGGTGGCTGTTGTCTATGTGTGCAGAGGGTCCTTGGTTCGAGCCCAGGTAAGGCAAGGAGAGGGACGGAAGCAAAACTGTTACCCGGGCACCATTTTACTCAGGAGAATCTCCTCTTTGTATGTAAGTCTGGGCAGCGAGCTCATTTGTCATCAGTCGCTAGACCATAAATAGTCAGTTAATTTTTCCCCTACTTTTTCATTACACAAGACATAAGCACAGTTGACACCATCGAGGTGCGGATGTTTACTTTCTACACAAGTTGTTTTTTTCCAATTTTGTCCGACGAACAGATTGTCGTGGTAAAATAAAAGGAGATACATTTTTTTATGGAATTCAAAGCATCACTCCAGTCAAAACAGACTCTGCGAATGTTCGATTCCATTAATATGCTATGGGCTCGCGCTATTGTTCCAGTTAACCAACGTTCTTAAGCCGTTTGTCAGCCTTGGGTGAATGTTTGACTCGTTCTCTTGTCCAGCCTATAGATAGCCAGAGCGAATTTACGAAAGCACCCGAATGTCCATTGAGAAAGCACAGACTACACCATTTAGCTAAGCTAAGAATGACGAGAATAATCAAGACAATAAACGTTGGGTAGTTAAATAGCCTATAGTTAATATACTGGCAAGTTTGATGTATAACTACAAACGTTAGCTAGCTAACATACTGGTACATACAGCTGTAATTATATGCTATGTCGTTCGTAAGGACAGCCAACATAACGTGTAAGGTAACTTATTTGAGAAGTCATTGCTTTATTACATTGAGTAGCAAGCTACCTCTGGTCGTTAGGGAAATCTGGTCTGTGATAGGAGGGGGGGGTTCACACCTCGCTCAGCTATTAGACTATTCTTTAGTAAAGGTTGAATAGTCTATTTTTCAGCTATTAGCCCTCCTCCCCAACTTGCAACAAATAGCTGTTCCCATCTCAATCCTTTCCCTCTTCCACACGTCATCATTCTGCTCCTAAGTGGCTCACTTGTGGGTGTGCTGGCAGGATATGGCAGCATCTTCGGGTGTGCGTCAAGAATTCTTGTTGAAGTAGCACGTTTGTATGAAGGTGTAGTTATTCACAGGCAAATTGTTATACGCTATGGAGGTACATTGGTGTCTTTTTGTCGAGAGCAAAACCTTTTTTATTTTCAATCAAAAAGAATTGTTCTGAAAGCAACTTTTTCCGACACGAAGGAAGTGAAAGCGGACACCTACGAAGATGGCATCTCAGGTAAGCAGCACTGGGCTGTATTGATGTATCCTAAAAATGACATCTGCTGCTTTTGATTGAACGGTCATATCTCAGTTATTGCTTTCATATCAAGGAAGAATAAGCTGTTTTCTTTACTTTCGAAGAGCGAGCTGATCAAGGGGTCAAAAATGTAGACATTGCCAGATGTTCACTGTCCGAGAAACAGGCTGTGGAAGAATTATTGCTGGCAAAAGTGTCCATAACCAGAGGTAATTAAACTGCTCTGTGTTCTTTTTCTCCATCTCTGCCTGTCTTGTTATACATGGAACCTTTCTCACATGCATTAATTAAAAAAACCTTAAGATGTCAGCTGCTAATTTTCAGATATACACCACATAAACACAGTCATTTTCACAGGATTATCTGTTTCTGCCAAGTCATGATTTGGAGGTGAGACACATAGCCCTCTATTTTTAAATGTTTTAGGTACACTCCGATAGGTGTCTGTGTCACATACAGTATCTTCTATTGACATTATCTTCTATTGTTTGTCCTCATGTGTCTGTTTTTCAGCATAAAGTACTCTGTAGCCACTTAGTGTGGACACCAGGTGAGACCACACACACACAATAACAGTCTCTTCTTCACTTCATCCCTCTCCCCCTTCTCCCTAAATCCTCTAGGTTATATCAGCTGTTTTGGTGAACCCCTCCCGCATCTGAACTGGCTGACACAGAGAGCACAGCATAAAGTACTCTGTAGCCACTTAGTGTGGACACCAGGTGAGACAACACACACACACACACACAATAACAGTCTCTCTTCTTCACTTCATCCCTCTCCCCCTTCTCCCTAAATCCTCTAGGTTATATCAGCTGTTTTGGTGAACCCCTCCCGCATCTGAACTGGCTGACACAGAGGACACAGCATGAACGGGTCAACAGGAAAATATTATTAAAGAGATGCTTTACATTGAAATACAGACAGAGATGTAGTAGTACCAGAGTTAATGATCCAAGGTCTGTTTTGCAATTCAACGCATGATTTAAGATGACTGACTGTGTTAGAGTAAAAAAAAACAAGGCTTAATCATGCTCTCTCATCTGCAGGTATGTTTTGAGAGAGGAAGCCAGTCTTGTCATCGCCACCTCACCCGCCCTTAAGATAACCTTCGGGCCAACTGGGGGCTCAAGGCTGGTTAGGAGACACCGCAATTGTGATGAACTGAGAGAATATTAGAGTAGCGCTGTAATTCATGAATCATATGCTGTCTGCCGCTGTTCTTACCTCTTTCCCTCTCTGTCTTCTGCACCTCTCTCCCCACCTCATCTCTTTCTTCCTCGTTTCATAATGCACGTCATATGTGCATTGAAGTACAGATTGACTTGTATTTATAATATTACAATGATCATAATTATAATGAATTTATGTATTTATAACACCTGGATAATGAACTTCTTTCAATAAAGTGTTTCACGTTCTCCACTGGTTGAAATTAAGTATCTCATTGAAATACTATCCTTTAACCTCAGATATGCATTTTTTTTTGTATGTATGACTTACAAATCAATCATGTTTATAGTCTATTGCATAGTTACAATGTGTAATCATTGATGTCCCAGGAGCAGGATTTGTAAACACTGTTGAAGGGTATAATTGTAATACATACATGCAGACACAGTTTGATATGACTGAATAAGAATGTCTCAAGAGATTCATACCTGAACTGCACCTTTATTTGCCAAGGTAGAGTACATGATCAGTGAAAATATTCAATGTACAGGCTACAATGTGGGAATCTCATGCGTGGTAATAACTACAGTACATGTGTATAGGACTTGAATCCTTGGCACAATAAAGTTATTATATTCTACTCTAACCATAGGCTTCATTCATGCCATTCAGACTTGAAGTTGATACAACAGCTATGACAGCTGAGGAAAATAGATTGGTATGAATATTAGTTCAGAACCTAACGTTTTAGGGTCCATACACAGATCGGCTACATACTGTAGCTAGCTACACATCCATAGGCATAGAGTTATTTTTATTCTCCACGACACAATAAGCAAGTAAATAGTTAGCTAGCTTTGTTACTTCAGCTGCATTGCAAGGCAAGCTTACACAATTGTACATTCAATTTGCAGTAAATGCTTTAGCTAGCTAGATTCTTTACATCCACTGTTCCACAAGACAACAGCTTGGTTTGCTTGTTTTCTCAGGAGTCCCTAAAACATTAAACAACAGGAATTACAAGTTCAATTTCCTAACACTAGCTAGCTGGCTAATGTTAGCCAGTCAGATAACTTGCTAAATAGCGATTTTTGTAAATGAACTTTATGACAAAAAATATGCGTAAACGTTTGTCTCTACATTAACTAACATATTTCTCTCAATTGTAATTTTTTTGCTTGACTCCTTATGACATTATAACAACTTACATCTGGTTCCACCGTAATGTTTTGTCAGCCATCTTTGTTGAAGAACGCCACAAGGCAAGGGTGGCTCGAGGCAAAATTCGTAATTGGAACCACTCGATGATTGGTCATATAAAAACCTTGGGACCCAAATGCATAATGAGTGCTCTAACTCCCACTTGTGGTTGTCTGGAGCAATGAAGCCGTGACGCTGGGTACCTCTAAGTGCAAGCTCGCAACTTTTAAAGGAGGAACCACTGTATATAGAGCATTATTAGAGCTTGTATTAGAGCTTATCTTCTAACGTCATATTTTGACTTAGTCATGTATTGATGTCAATGGGTGAGAGACTAAGTTAAAATGTAGGATTCGTCTAAAAGTTGTTTTTTCTAAGTTGTTTACTCATAGTTTTCTACTCCTCCAAAGCTGAATTCGTCTGGCCTACTGACTATGCCCCGGAGTCCCACGTCCAGTGAGGATGAGATGGCCCAGAGTTGTTCTGACTACTCCGTGGACTCCGCCTCTGACAGCTCCCATGAGGAGACCATCTACGAGACCATAAGAGCCACCGCTGAGCCGACCCCAAGACGCATGGACGACATACACACTCACTCCCTGGTTGTCCGCGTCCTCATCCCCGACCTGCAGCAGACAGTGAGTGTGTGTGTGTGTGTTTGCGCATGTTCGTGCGTGTTCAAGCGTGCGTGTGTGTGTGTGTGTATGCTTGCCTATATTTACTCAGGAACGTGCAAAGGAGTTGTATGTTAATTTGAGTCAGAAAGAAATGTTTGATGTACCAACTTATGGGTTACCTTTGGAGGGTTTTTTACACAAATTTTTCATTTTAAAGGATAGAACTATTTAATCCTAGACTCGTAGACTGACTCAAAGGGTTTTTAAAGAAGTTCAAGTGATGAGGGCTTAGATTACACTTGTTAACATCCTTTCTCTCATTTCCCTTTGGTATAATACCTTTGTTTTAAGCCAGCTCTGGCCATCCATTATCCTGGCTGTGTTCCATCCTTTCGCCTGGTAGAGAACACACGCAGTGCGCTGACGTATAGACTTTTTCCTCTAAGGGGAGCTTCTATCAACCCTTGTTTCGTAATAGAAAAAATAAGGCAGTGGGGTGTGTGTATCTCACAAATTTATGGGGACATGCATACCGCTCCCCATTCCTCTCTTATTACCAGACCCGGGTTCAAATACTATTTGAAATAATTTCAAATACTTGAGCTGGGATTGATTGACATGCCTGTTGCAATGGAACCAATAGAATAGCTGCAAAAATATAAGTCTGACACTCCAGGCAGTTTAAAGCAAACGCTAAAAGTATTTTAAAGGTTTCAAATAGCATTTGAAGCCAGTTCTGCTTAATATCTGCTTAATTCTAGTTGTGTTTTTGTATTTTTGCGTTTCTTGTGCACCCTCCTTTGATGTATGTAATTCTGTCACTAACTCCATATTTGCTGCTTATTTGAAATCAATCTCTTTTTGACAGCATCCCTTTTGATAAAAAATAAATATTCCATACATGTTTGCCCATAAAGTGGTCGGAAATTGACTTTTTGGACCTGAATGCCCAAAACTTCAGGAGATAAAGGTGCTCAAAGTTGACCCATTTTTCAACACTGGGAAATATAAATGGTTGAGTTTGATATCATTCAAAAGCTTATCAGCAGGGTTGTCAAACGATTGTCTTGAAAAATAAGTAATGATTTGTTTTACCTTTAACGTCAATTATCTAAAATCACATCAACTTCGATTTTTTTTTCATATATTCATACTTTTCATCTTCTATGTTGTGAGACACAACATGCTCTTGAATACAGTGTGTGTTATGAACTTGATGAAGACCCAAAACTTTTCATCTTCTGACACGTTGTCAGCGGAACAAAAAGAACGTATTTTGTGAGCTTGCTTCTGCATTGCCAGGCAGACTCCGACAGGACAGGACAAGGTGGAAGCAAACGAGACGACAGCTTGCTTCTGGCATCAAAAAACACAAACAAGAATCAGACACTGAAAGTAGCAGGAACAGAGAAAGAAATAGAGACTAATCAACATGAAAGAGCTAGTTAGGGCAGATGTAGAACAGCTGAGGAATACAGTGTGGAACAGACATATCATTTTTGTACATTTATTAGCCAAAACATGACACCCACCCTGTATTCAAAAGCATGTTGTGTCTCAACCAATAGCGGGCACAACACAAAAACCTTGAGTTTGCTCGTTTTTAGATAATTTACTTTTAAATGAAAAAAAAATTACATAAAAAAAGATAGTTTGGACAGCCCTATTTGTAAGCTTTTAAATGATATAAATCTCCACCGTTTACCTTTTCCAGTCATGAAGACATGGATGTCTTCCGGTATGGTGGGTTATGCAAAATAGGTCAACTTTGAGCACCTTTATCTCTTGAGTGTTTTGGAATTCAGGTCCAAAAAGTCACTTTCTGAGTACTTCTACAATGGGCAAACATGTATGGAAATTTTGTTCAAATCAAAAGGGGTGCTCTCAAAAAGTAATTGAATGCAAATGGATTTACCCAAAAGAGATATGGGTCTCAATGGGACTTCCCTGCTTAAAAATAAAGTTGAATTATTATTATACATTTTTTAATCAATGTAGGCATTAGCTGTTCTACCGGTCCAATGAAAGTAGTGGGGTAGGGAGATGGAAGTGATATACAGTCCATGAGCAGAGAGATTGATTGCATATTGAATTGAATGATTTTTTAAGGCTAACTGTACGTCCAACCCTTAGTTGAACCCGCACTGTCATAGGAAGCATGACATAACACATGAACTTAGATTACATTGGATTGTTCATCTTTAAATCTCACTGTATGCTAAATCCCACGCTTTCATAACACATGACATTATACGATGACATTTCAAACTGGTATCTCATGGATCTAGTGGTGCTATTGAATGTTGGTGGCTTTCAAAGCAGATAGATTGAGTTTTTAGATGATATTTGTTGGTCGAGGTATTTGGGGGGTTCCAGTGACATGTGTGAATGTATATTCCTTTCAATATTCATCATAATTATGTAATAGATATTTCATATGTCATACAAATTCATTGTAAATAATATGTATGTATGTGAATCACTGAACTTCATTTATTTGGAAGGAATTTGCTATATAAAAAAGTGAGTTTATTTTTCTTGATTCCCTAGTCCTAAGGCATATTGTTGTCGAATTGTGAATATTTTTATTTATTTAGGGGCTAAGTGTTTTTTTATTGTTTTTTTACCACAGCAATGTGAATTGGAATAGTTCTCCGTAACAGACTATGTGTCCAGGATAGTGGGTATTCCTTTGATGCATTTGAAAATTTCCTTGGCAGGCAGGATAAAATGCAAGCATTAGGCTAGGAATTGATAGAGAGAGAGTGGAGGGAGTGATTAAAAAAGCTTCTTTCACTTTCTCCAACGCACAAGTGGTTATCCCCACCATGCTACTTCGAAAGACGTTCACTCTGCTACCATACAGAGGGTAAACGCAAGCATTTCCCATGACTGTGCCTCAAAACTGTAATGCCCAGGGTATAGTGGAGGAAGAAGTCAGATGCAGGAAACAGAGAGTTCAGAGTAGCGCTACTTCTTTATTCACCACACAGGTGAAAACGATGCCACTCAAACAAATGCCCCAAAACACAGGGGAACTCAACAGTCCCGAACAACACACGACACGTAAAACCGTGACTTACAGGCGTGCACAATAGTACACGTAAAACAATCCCGCACACCCAGCAGGTGGCCCGGCTGGATAATAAAGCCCAACTAATTAACCTAACTAAACACAGGTGTAACTAATAAACAGACAGGTGGGGGGGGGTCAGTGGCAGCTAGTAGGCCGGTATGACCGCCGAGCGCCACCCGAACAGGAAGGGAGCCACCTTCGGTAGGAGTCGTGACAAAAACAAATGTTTACCTGGCCCACCGTACCCCATCCTGAACTTGAACAGCCTTTATGACCAGGTCCACCTCTACAAACCAGCAGTCCCTACTTTTGCAAGGACTCTGAAAGACATTGCCCACTAAAGCAGCCCCAGCACCTCACACAGGAGCAACAGAGCATCGGACAGCCCGCCCAGACCAGCAAGGCCCCCCACCTGCACCTAGAGGACCCACGCCAAGAGGACCCACACCAAGAGGACCTACATCCAGACCACACTGATAAGACCACACTTATCAGTGTCCCGAGCCCTGCTCATATAATCCCTACCATTGTGTCACTGAGTTGTCGTAGTGCTGCTGCAAATGTACATTGTCCCAAGGGCATTGGCAGTCATAATGTAAATAACCTAATTTATGTCCCTCTAACTCCCCTGAATGCCCCCTGTCAATCGTACAGCTATTGTATGTTGTTATCATGCATCTATGAACCTGACTTATACTGCGGAATACCTGACCACTGTGCCAAAATTAAGAAAATACTTGACCATGTGCAGACTCAGTGAGCATAGCCTTGATATTGAGAGAGGTTACCACATGATAGGGTCACACATCAGACCTGGCTTTCGAGAGAAGACAGGCCATGTGCCCACTGCCCACAAAATTAGGTGGAAACTGAACTGCCCTTCCTAACCACCTGCCAGAAGTATGACCACATTAAGTGCCATTTTTTAACAAATCAAACATAAAGATATAAAACTGTATTTTGTTGTGAAGAATCAACAACAAAACAATCATGAAGTGGAACGACATTTATTGGATATTTCAAAAATTTTAACAAATCAAAAACTGAAAAATGGGCGTGCAAAATTATTCAGCCCCTTTACTTTCATTGCAGCAAACTCTCTCCAGACGTTCAGTGAGGATCTCTGAATGATCCAATGTTGACCTAAATGACTAATGATGATAAATACAATCCACCTGTGTGTAATCAAGTCTCCGTATAAATTCACCTGCACTGTGATAGTCTCAGAGGTCCGTTAAAAGCGCAGAGAGCATCATGAAGAACAAGGAACACACCAGGCAGGTCCGAGATACTGTTGTGAAGAAGTTTAAAGCCGGATTTGGATACAAAAATATTTCCCAAGCTTTAAACATCCCAAGGACCACTGTGCAAGCGATAAAATTGAAATGGAATGAGTATCAGACCACTGCAAATCTACCAAGACCTGGCCGTCAATCTAAACTTTCAGCTCATACAAGGAGAAGACTGATCAGAGATGCAGCCAAGAGGCCCATGATCACTCTGGATGAACTGCAGAGATCTACAGCTAAGGTGGGAGACTCTGTCCACAGGACAACCATCAGTCGTATATTGCACAAATCTGGCCTTTATGGAAGAGTGGCAAGAAGAGAGCCATTTCTTAAAGATATCCATAAAAAGTGTTGTTTAAAGTTTGCCACAAGCCACCTGGGAGACACACCAAACATGTGGAAGAAGGTGCTCTGGTCAGATGAAACCAAAATTGAACTTTTTGGCAACAATGCAAAACGTTATGTTTGGCGTAAAAGCAACACAGCTCATCACCCTGAACACACCATACCCACTGTCAAACATGGTGGTGGCAGCATCATGGTTTGGGCCTGCTTTTCTTCAGCAGGGACAGGGAAGATGGTTAAAATTGATGGGAAGATGGATGGAGCCAAATACAGGACCATTCTGGAAGAAAACCTGATGGAGTCTGCAAAAGACCTGAGACTGGGACGGAGATTTGTCTTCCAACAAGACAATGATCCAAAACATAAAGCAAAATCTACAATGAAATGGTTCAAAAATAAACATATCCAGGTGTTAGAATGGCCAAGTCAAAGTCCAGACCTGAATCCAATCGAGAATCTGTGGAAAGAACTGAAAACTGCTGTTCACAAATGCTCTCCATCCAACCTCACTGAGCTCGAGCTGGTTTGCAAGGAGGAATGGGAAAAAAATTCAGTCTCTCGATGTGCAAAACTGATAGAGACATACCCCAAGCGACTTACAGCTGTAATCGCAGCAAAAGGAGGCGCTACAAAGTATTAACTTAATTAAGGGGGCTGAATAATTTTGCATGCCCAATTTTTCAGTTTTTGATTTGTTAAAAAAGTTTGAAATATCCAATAAATGTCGTTCCACTTCATGATTGTGTCCCACTTGTTGTTTATTCTTCACAAAAAAATACAGTTTTATATTTTTATGTTTGAAGCCTGAAATGTGGCAAAAGGTCGCAAATTTCAAGGGGGCCGAATACTTTCGCAAGGCACTGTATATATTTCCCACAAATCACACAGACCACAAAGAATTTGAAAACAAATCAAACATTTGTTCTCCCATCTCCCCTGTGGAGGAGGAGGTTTCTGATGAAACCAAGATTGAACACTTTGGCCTGAATGCCAAGCATCACGCCTTGCACCAGCGGCAGGGACTGGGAGACGAGTGAAAGATGAACAGAGCAAAGTGCAGAGAGATTCTTGATGAAACCTTGGTCCAGAGTGCTCAGGACCTCAGACTGGGGCAAAGGTTCACCTTCCAACATTGCAACAACTCTAAGCACATAGCCAAGACAACGCAGGAGTGGCTTTAGGACAAGTCTCTGAATGTCTTTGAGTGGCCCAGGCAGAGCCCGGACTTGGACCCGATCAAACATTTCTGGAGAGTCCTGAAAATCGCTGTGCAGTGACACACCCAATCCAACCTGACAGAGCTTGAGAGGATCTGCAGAGAAGAATGGGAAAAACTCCCCAAATAAAGGTGTGCCAAGCTTGTTGCTTCATACCCAAGAAGACTTGAGGCTGTTAACGCTGCCAAAGGTGCTTCAACAAAGTACTGAGAAAGTGTCTGAATACTCACGTAAATGTTATTTTTCAGTTTTTAATTCGAATTAAATGTGCCAAAAGATCTAAAAACCTGTTTTTATTTTATCATTATGGGATATTGTGTGTAGATTGATGAGGAAAAAAATTATATTTAATACATTTTAGAATAAGCCTGTAATGTAACAAAATGTGGAAAAAGTCAAGGGGTCTGAATAGTTTCTGAATGCACTGTAAACTCCCATATCTGTTAGGCTAAATACTGCAGTGGGCAATCACAACACACTAGTGGAACACAAACAACATTGTAAATACTACCAATATTTGAATGTCTTTATATTTTTTTAAACCTTATTGAGTGCAATATTTACTGTTAAATTATAATATTTTTTGTTCGTGTTTTGTGTCTTCTCACTTTTGTTTATTGTTAAGTTCACTTGCGTTGGCAATGTAAATACATGTTTCCCATGCCAATAAAGCCCCTTTGAATTGGAGAGAGAGAGAGAACAGCTACAATGAACAATGTTTTTATGTCCCTCCACTACTCCACACTCTCTTGCTTTTACAGTATGTCCATCTCTCACTTTTTCTTTGTTAGTCTCTTTGTCTCCCTTCTAAACTGTTTCTTTGTCTCCCTTTCTCCCTCTGTCTCTCCTCTTGATATTGTCTATATCTCTTTGTTCATTCCTATAAATGGGAAACATGTTGTTCAACCATGGAACGGTTATGACTCTTTAGGTATAGAGGGGAGGGTTTATGGTAGGGTGTGAGTGGGCCACATAGTGGGTGGAAATCATTGGGTTCAATTTGTGTTGACCTACATCTGAGCCTGATGCAATTGTGATGTATTAACTTACAGTATAAGCCCACCCACATAAGTACAGTACAGTACAAGACCACCCACATAAGTAGAGTACAGTACACAACCACCCACATAAGTACAGTACAGTACAAGACCACCCACATAAGTACAGTACAGTACAAGACCACCCACATAAGTACAGTACAGTACAGTACAAGACCACCCACATAAGTACAGTACAGTACAAGACCACCCACATAGGTACAGTACAGTACAAGACCACCCACATAATTACAGTACAGTACAGTACAAGACCACCCACATACGTACAGTACAGTACAAGACCACCCACACAAGTACAGTACAGTACAGTACAAGACCACCCACATAAGTACAGTACAGTACAAGACCACCCACATAAGTACAGTACAGTACAGTACAAGACCACCCACATAAGTACAGTACAGTACAGTACAAGACCACCCACATAAGTACAGTACAGTACAAGTACATAAGTACAGTACAGTACCCACATACATAAGTACAGTACAGTACAAGACCACCCACATAAGTACAGTACAGTACAGTACAAGACCACCCACATAAGTACAGTACAGTACAGTACGAGACCACCCACATAAGTACAGTACAGTACAGTACAGTACAAGACCACCCACATAAGTACAGTACAGTACAAGACCACCCACATAAGTACAGTACAGTACAGTACAAGACCACCCACATAAGTACAGTACAGTACAAGACCACCCACATAAGTACAGTACAGTACAGTACGAGACCACCCACATAAGTACAGTACAGTACAGTACAGTACAGTACAGTACAAGACCACCCACATAAGTACAATACAGTACAAGACCACCCACATAAGTACAGTACAGTACAAGACCACCCACATAAGTACAGTACAGTACAGTACAAGACCACCCACATAAGTACAGTACAGTACAGTACAGTACAGTACAGTACAGTACAAGACCACCCACATAAGTACAATACAGTACAATACCACCCACATAAGTACAATACCGTACAAGACCACCCACATAAGAGCTTCTGAAAGGAGGTGGTTTTGTACTCTATAGTGTTGAATAAATCAAAGTACTGGGAAGAACTGTTCCTCCTCTCATATATATTCAAATTACTTAACTTACTTATTAGGTTGAATTACCATTCGTTAATTTTGAGTCATAATTGACTCATTATATTAGAATGGGCTTGTGGTGGGCACTGGAGGATTTTTTAGATCGGTTTACTGCTTGGTGACTGTAGCTGTAACATCAGTGGGCTGTGTGTGTTATCATGTCTGAGAGAGAGAGAGAGAGAGAGAGAGAGAGAGAGAGAGAGAGAGAGAGAGAGAGAGGAAAAAGGCAACCAGTGAAGAACAAACACCATTGTAAAAACAACCCATATTTATTTTCTCTTTTGTACTTTAACTATTTCCACATCGTTACAACACTGTATATAGCAATAATATGACATTTGAAATGTCTCTATTCTTTTGGATCTTTTGTGAGTGTAATGTTTACTGTGCATTTTTTGTTGTTTATTTCACTGTTGTTTATTGTTTATTGTTTATTACACTTGTTTTGGCAATGTAAACAAACACACGTTTCCCATCCCAATTAAGCCCTTAGAATTGAAGAGAGGATGACATGTATGTTGATGTATTTCCCAGTGACAAACTGCCTCTGTTTTTTCTTTCTCTTCTTCCATCCCTATACCACCCCTGCTCAGGTTGCACTTCAAACCCATTTCAGCCATTTCACTGTCACAGAGGCTTTCAAATAGCTACTTCACTATTTCATAAAGTTTCCCCTGTTTCATTCCATGTTTGTCATTTAGCATTAATCTTATCCAGAGCGACACAGCATTGAGTTTATACATTTTCATACTTTTTTTGGTACTGGTCTCTCGTGGGAATCGAACTTGTGGGATTATTTTCTTTTGATTTTCGATTTGAACCTACAACCCTGGGGTTGCAAGCGCCATGTTCTACCAACTGACCACATAACAATGTTTCTCCTGAAACTTCACCTTTCGATTTACTGTTCTGAGATGCACTCATGATGAAGCTTGAGCATAATGTAACATGATGGGAGATTTACTCGCGAAGTAACATACTGTACTGTTGGAATGGTCCTCAGCCAGGTGGAAACAGCCCATTATCTCTCCACAGACAGATGCCAGACATCTGTTCCTGTACACTATCCTTCCCTCCATTCCTCCATCTCCTCCTCACCTACTCTCTGCCAGCCAGGGGGTGTTATGGGTAGAGTTCAGAGTGTTCATCAGCCTCAGTCTTTATCACAGGCACAGGTACACTATCACCAGTTGAGCAGCAGACTCAGAGGTAAACACGCACGCACGCACACACACACACACACACACACACACACACACACACACACACACACACACACACACACACACACACACACACACACACACACACACACACACACACACACTGAATGCCACGGCCCGTGGCTCATAATCCTCTCTGATTCAGCCAGGTCTGGCAGATGCTGCTGTATTGTTTGTTTGTTCAGCTCGGATGTAATCTGGCTGGATGCAGGAGAGGGGTCAGTTGGGTGGTGTGGTGTGACTGTCATGCTGTACCTGCGCCATAGCTGAGGTTGTGGCCCTTAGAGAAGATGTGGGAAATGTGTTTGTATGGGCAATGTTTTTTAAAGGGATAGTTCACCCAAATTACAAAATTATATTGGTTTCCTTACCCTGAAAGCAGTCTATGTGTAACGGTTGTCGTCGGGAGAAAGAGAAGACCAAGGTGCAGCGTGGTAAGTATTCATTGTAATTTAATAAAGAATGAATACTGAAACAAAAACAATACACGACAAACAAACAGTCCTGAACCACAACAAAACACAGAACAGAAAACAAACACCAACAACTCAAAAGTGAAACCAGGCTACCTAAGTATGATTCTCAATCAGGGACAACGATTGACAGCTGCCTCTGATTGAGAACCATACCAGGCCGAACACAGAAAATCCCAAATTATAGAAGAAAGAACATAGACAACCCACCCAACTCACACCCTGACCATACTAAAACAAAGACATAACAAAGGAACTAAGGTCAGAACGTGACGCTATGGACAAGGTATGATAGCAATCCATACTTTGCTTTAGTTTCTTTCCCTGGCACTGTTTCCACATGCTAATGTTTTAGCATTTGTGGCACAAATCCCATTCAAGTTATGATATTAGTATTTTTTCAAATTATCTACAAGTGAGTTTGTTGAGCTTCACAAAAAATGTTAGATACTTTCGGATGATTTGGACATGATGAGCAACCAATTCTAAGATCGGTCCCATGACTTGAATGGGATTTGTGCCAGAAATGTTGAAATGTTAGCATGTGGAAACAGTGTCAGGGGAACTAAACCAAAGCATAGATTGCTGTCATACCTTGTCCATAGACTGCTTACAGGTTAAGGAAACAAATGTGTATTTTTTTACTTGGGTGAACTATCCCTTTAAGTATTTGTATGTATACGTTTTGCCTGGGAATGCTCATGCCCAGGCTCTTGGCCTACAACTGAAAGTCTGTGACCTGTTTTCTTTTACCATGATTCTCACTTTTCCCCTCTCTAACCCTACCCCTTTCAACACCCCTATTCCCAACCCAACCCAAACCCCTCACGCAGAAATGTATGCGGTTCAACCCTAACGCGACTGTGTGGGTTGCCAAGCAGAGGATCCTGTGCACGTTGAGCCAGAGTCTGAAGGATGTGCTGAACTATGGCCTCTTCCAGCCCGCCATGAACGGACGTGATGGGAAGTTCCTGGATGAGGAACGCCTCCTCCTGGAATACCCACAGCCAATCAGCAAAGGAGTTCCAGCTCTGGAGGTAGAGTGCCAGCCAATCACTGAAGTTGTTACGTATTTAAAAAGGTGTGGCATTTCTATTTATTATGGATCCCCATTAGCTGCTGCCAAGGCAGTATAATTACACTATAAATCAATAAAAAAATATACGTGTGTGTAGAAGAATTGTGTTCGTATGCGTGTGTCTCTTCGCAGTCCGCGCTGTTCCATAAGGTGTCGTTTTATACATTTTTTAAGTCTGATTGTATTGCTTGATTGTATTGCTTGATGTGGAATAGAGTTCCATGTAGTCATGGCTCTGTGTAGTATTGTGCATTTTCCAGAGTCTGTCCTGGACTTGGGCACTATGAAGAGACCCCAGGTAGTATGTCTTGCGGAGTATGCATGTATGTCCAAGCTGTGTGCTAGTCGTACAAACAGACAGTTCGTTGCTTTTAACATGTCAATACCTCTCACAAAGACAAGTAGTGGTGCAGTCAATCTCTACTTTGAGCCAGGAGAGATTAGGGCTATACTGGTATTGATGCACGGACTGGTTTAGGTTTTTACTTTACCTTCTATAAGTATATTTCAAAGTTCGGTTTATTAAATTCGATATGCCGTGTATAAGGTACATTTTTACAGTTTACTTTGCGACTTGAGTCATATCTCTCCACTCTCTCTCTTCATTGTAATTTGCCAATGTCCCTCTTTGTGGCACTTGACCATATGACTCGGTAGTAGTCCAGGTGGGACAAAACTAGGGCCTGTAGGACTTGTTTAGTTGATGCTAAAATCAAGAAATCAGAGCAACACTTTATTATGGACAGACCTCTCCCCATCTTTGCTTCCATTGCATCAATATGTTTTGACCATGGCAGTTTAAAATCCAGGGTTACACCAAGCAGTTTAGTCTGCTCAACTTGTTCAATTTCCACATGATTCATTACAATATTTAGTTGAAGTTTAGGGTTTAGTGAACGGAATGTCCCAAATACAATGCTTTTCTGTTCATATTTAGTTTATGACATGCCACCCATTCTAAAAACTGACTGCAGCTCTTTGCTAAGTATTGCAGTGATTTCAATTGCTGTGGTAGCAAACGTGTATAATGTTGAGTCATCGGCATACATACTGTAGATACACAGGCTTTACTCAGTGCCAGTGGCAGGTCATTAGTAAAGATTGGAAAAAGTAAGGGGCCCAGACAACTGGATTAGGTTGGAGAGGCTCCCATTAAAGAGTACTCTCTGTGTTTAGTTAGACAGGTAACTCTCAGATCCACGATATAGCAGGAGATGTAAAACCATAACACGTGCGTTTTTTTCCAGCAGCAGATTCTAATCGATAATGTCAAAAGCTGCACTGAAGTCTAACAAAACAGCTCCCACGGTCGTCTTATTATCAGCCAGTCATCAGTCATTTGTGTAAGAGCTGTACATGTTGAGTGCCCCTCCCTGTAAGCATGCTGAAAGTCAATTGTTAATTTGTGTACTGTGAAATAGCATTGTATCTGGTCAAACACCACTTTTTTTCCAGACGTTTGCCGAGGGTTGGTAGCAAGCGGATTATTCGGGTGTTAGAGCCAGTAAAGGGTGTTTTGCTATTCTTGGGTCGCAGAATGACTTTTGCTTCCCTCCAGGCCTGAGGGCACACACTTCCTGTAGGCTTAGATTGATGAGATGGCAAATAGGAGTGGCAATATCGTCCGCTATCATCCTCAGTCATTTTCCATCCAAGTTGTCAGACCCAGGTGGCTTGTCTTTGTTGATAGACAGCAATTATTAATTCACCTCTTCCACAATCACTTTACGGAATTCAAAATTACAGTGCTTGTCTTTCATAATTTGTATGTCATGCCTAAATGTGCTAATCTTGCCAATAAAAAAAACTATATCGGTGGGTTTTGTGATGAATCAGCCATCTGATTCAATGAAAGATAGAGCCAAGTTTGCCTTTTTGCTAAAAATCATTTAAGGTGCTCCAAAGCTTTTTATTATCATTCTTTATATAATGTATATTTGTTTCTGTCACGTTCT
>NW_027009071.1:32500-56698 GCF_036934945.1 Oncorhynchus masou masou | reverse complement strand
GTTTGTTTGTGTACTGAGGAACATGTAACATGGTTCTCGAAGAAAGACACTTTCAATGTAATGTGTTTCTTGTTGAAATGTAATACATGTCTCCCTTTTAAAAGCACTTTATCTAAAGGTCAACATAGGGGGTTATGTCACATTTGACATTGGTAATTGTCACACATATGTGACATACGGTCATAGATGCTTTGTAACACATTTTTGTCGTACTTATGAAGACCTTATAAATGCCTTATGAATGCCTTATGAAGGCCTTATGAATGCCTTATGAATGCCTTATGAATGCCTTATGAAGGCCTTATGAATGCCTTATGAATGCCTTATGAATGCCTTATGAAGGCCTTATGAATGCCTTATGAAGGCCTTATGAATGCCTTATGAATGCCTTATGGGGCGGCAGTGTAGCCTAGTGGTTGGAGCATTGGACTAGTAACCGAAAGGTTGCAAGTTCAAATCCCCGAGCTGACAAGGTACAAAATCTGTCGTTCTGCCCCTGAACAGGCAGTTAACCCACTGTTCCTAGGCCGTCATTGAAAATAAGAATTTGTTCTTAACTGACCTGCCTAGTAAAATAAAGGTAAAAAATTAATAAATAAAAAAAAAGCCTTATGAAGGCCTAATGAATGCTTCATGAAGCATTTATAAGCTGAATGTCGTTTAAAGCGGGACAGTTCATTCATTCACTCTCGCACTCTGTCCGCCATTATCTCCATCCCTCCCTCCCGTCATTCCCTCTGTTTGGCTCACACACTCACCTCCCGCCTCCACATGCACTCGAGGACCCCGCACCCCAAAAAACGCAACCCTCTAAACAAATACCAACACAGACACTACGCTTTTGCACCTGCCCTCCCCCCTCTCTCTCTTCACCACCCCCTCACCCCCCCCTCCCATCTCTCTCTTCACCACCCACTCACCCGCCCTCCCCTCTCTCTCTTCACCACCCCCTCACCCACCCTCCTCTCTCTCTCTTCACCACCCACTCACACCTCCTCCCCTCTCTCTCTTCACCACCCCCCTCACCCGCCCTCCCCTCTCTCTTCACCACCCCCTCCCCTCTCTCTTCACCTCCCCCTCACACCCCCTCCACTCTCTCTCTTCACCACCCCCTCACACCCCCTCCCTCTCTCTTCAACACCCCCTCACACCCCCTCCCTCTCTCTCTTCACCACCCCCTCCCCTCCCTCTCTCTCTTCACCACCCCCTCACCACCCCCTCTCTCTCTCTTCACCACCCCCTCACCCGCTCTCCCCTCTCTCTCTTCACCACCCCCTCACCCGCTCTCCCCTCTCTCTCTTCACCACCCCCTCAACCGCCCTCCCTTCTCTCTCTTCACCACCCCCTCCCCAACCCCCTCTCTCTCTCACCTTCCCCTCACCCCCCCTCCCCTCTCTCTCTTCACCACCCCCTCACCCCCCTCCCCTCTCTCTTCACCACCCCTCACCCGCCCTCCCTCTCTCTCTTCACCACCCCCTCACACCCCCTGCCCTCTCTCTCTTCACCACCCCCTCACACCCCCTCCCCTCTCTCTCTTCTCCACCCCCTCCCCTCTCTCTCTTCACCACCCCCTCACCAACCCCCTCTCTCTCTCTTCACCACCCCCTCACCCCCTCCCCTCTCTCTCTTCACCACCCCCTCACCCGCCCTCCCCTCTCTCTCTTCACCACCCCCTCACACCCCCTGCCCTCTCTCTCTTCACCTCCCCCTCCACCCCCTCCCTCTCTCTCTTCACCACTCCCTCACACCCCTCCCCCTCTCTCTTCTCCACCCCTCCCCCCTCTCTCTTCACCACCCCCTCACCAACCCCCTCTCTCTCTCTTCACCACCCCCTCACCCCCTCCCCTCTCTCTCTTCACCACCCCCTCACCCGCCCTCCCTCTCTCTCTTCACCACCCCCTCACACCCCTCCCTCTCTCTCTCACCTCCCCCTCACACCCCCTCCCCTCTCTCTCTTCACCACTCCCTCACACCCCCCCCCTCTCTCTCTACACCACCCCCTCACACCCCCTCCTCTCTCTCTCTTCACCACCCCCTCCTCTCTCTCTCTCTTCACCACCCCCTCACACCCCCTCTCTCTCTTCACCACCCCCTCCCTCCCTCTCTCTCTCTACACCTCCCCTCACCCCGCCCTCCCCTCTCTCTTCACCACCCCCTCACCCGCCCTCCCCTCTCTCTCTTCACCACCCCCTCCCCCTCTCTCTCTTCACCACCCCCTCCCTCTCTCTCTTCACCACCCCCGCCCCGCCCTCCCCCCCCTCTCTCCTCTCTTCACCACCCCCTCACACCCCTCTCTCTCTTCACCACCCCCTCCCCTCCCCTCCCTCTCTCTCTCTTCACCTCCCCCTCCCCCCTCTCTCTCTCTCTTCACCACACCCTCCCCTCTCTCTCTTCACCACCCCCTCCCCTCCACTCTCTCTTCACCACCCCCTCCCTCCCCTCTCTTCTTCACCACCCCCTCCCTCCCCTCTCTCTTTCACCACCCCCCCCTCCCCTCTCTCTCTTCACCACCCACTCCCCTCCCCCCTCTCTCTTCACCACCCCTTCCCCTCTCTCTCTTCACCACCCCCTCCCCTCTCTCTCTTCACCACCCCCTCCCCTCTCTCTCTTCACCACCCCCTCCCCTCCCCTCTCTCTCTTCACCACCCCCTCCCCTCTCCACTCTCTCTTCACCACCCCCTCCCCTCCCCTCTCTCTCTTCACCACCCCCTCCCCTCCCCTCTCTCTCTCTTCACCACCCCCTCCCTCCCCTCTCTCTTCACCACCCCCTCCCCCTCCCCTCTCTCTTCACCACCCCCTCCCCTCCCTCTCTCTTCACCACCCCCTCCCCTCCCTCTCTCTCTTCACCACCCCCTCCCTCCTCTCTTCACCACCCCCTCCCCTCTCTCTCTTCACCACCCCCTCCCCTCTCTCTCTTTCACCACCCCCTCCCTCCCTCTCTCTCTTCACCACCCCCTCCCCCCTCTCTCTCTTCACCACCCCCTCCCTCTCTTCACCACCCCCCCCCCTCTCTCTCTTCACCACCCCCTCCCTCTCTCTCTTCACCACCCCTCCCTCCCCTCTCTCTCTTCACCACCCCCTCCCTCCCTCTCTCTTTCACCCCCCCTCCCTCTCTCTCTTCACCACCCTCCCTCTCTCTCTTTCACCACCCCCTCCCCTCCCCTCTCTCTTCACCACCCCTCCCCTCCCCTCTCTCTCTTCACCACCCCCCTCCCTCTCCACTCTCTCTTCACCACCCCCTCCCCTCCCTCTCTCTCTTCACCACCCCCTCCCTCCCCTCTCTCTCTTCACCACCCCCCCCCCTCCCTCTTCACCACCCCCTCCCCCCTCTCTCTCTTCACCACCCCCTCCCCTCCACCACCCCCTCCCCTCTCTCTCTTCACCACCCCCTCCCCTCCCCTCTCTCTTCACCACCCCCTCCCCTCCCCTCTCTCTCTTCACCACCCCTCCCCCTCCCTCTCTCTTCACCACCCCCTCCCTCTCTCTCTCTCCCCTCTTCACCACCCCCTCCCCCCCTCTCTCTTCACCACCCCCTCCCCTCCCTCTCTCTTCACCACCCCCCTCCTCCCCCCCCCTCTCTCTCTTCACCACCCCCTCCCTCCCTCTCTCTCTTCACCACCCCCTCCCCTCCCCTCTCTCTCTTCACCACCCCCTCCCCTCCCTCTCTCTCTTCACCACCCCCTCCCCTCCCCTCTCTCTCTTCACCACCCCCTCCCCTCCCCTCTCTCTCTTCACCACCCCCTCCCCTCCCCTCTCTCTTCACCACCCCCTCCCCTCCCCTCTCTCTCTTCACCACCCCCTCCCCTCCCCTCTCTCTTCACCACCCCCTCCCTCTCCTCCCCTCTCTCTTCACCCCCCCCCTCCCCTCTCCCTCTCTCTTCACCACCCCCTCCCCTCTCTCTCTTCACCACCCCCTCCCCTCCCTCTCTCTTTCACCACCCCTCCCCTCCCTCTTCTCTCTCTTCACCACCCCCTCCCCTCCCCTCTCTCTCTTCACCACCCCCTCCCCCTCTCTCTCTTCACCACCCCCTCCCCCTCCCTCTTCACCACCCCCCCCCTCCCCTCTCTTCACCACCACCCCCTCCCCTCTCTCTCTTCACCACCCCCTCCCCTCCCTCTCTCTCTTCACCACCCCCTCCCCTCCCCTCTCTCTCTTCACCACCCCTCCCCTCCCCTCTCTCTCTTCACCACCCCCTCCCCTCTCTCTCTCTTCACCACCCCCTCCCTCCCTCTCTCTTTCACCCCCTCCCCTCTCTCTCTTCACCACCCCCTCCCCTCCCTCTCTCTCTTCACCACCCCTCCCCCTCTCTCTTCACCACCCCTCCCCTCCCCCTCTCTCTCTTCACCACCCCCTCCCCCTCCCTCTCTCTTCACCACCCCCTCCCCCCCTCTCTCTTCACCACCCCCTCCCCTCCCCTCTCTCTCTTCACCACCCCCCCCCTCTCTCTTCACCACCCCCTCCCCTCTCTCTCTTCACCACCCCCTCCCTCCCTCTCTCTCTTCACCACCCCCTCCCCCTCTCTCTCTTCACCACCCCCTCCCCTCCCCTCTCTCTCTTCACCACCCCCTCCCTCTCTCTCTCTTCACCACCCCCTCCCCTCCCCTCTCTCTCTCACCACCCCCTCCCCTCCCTCTCTCTCTTCACCACCCCCTCCCCTCTCTCTCTCTTCACCACCCCTCCCCTCTCTCTCTTCACCACCCCCTCCCCTCCCCTCTCTCTCTTCACCACCCCCTCCCCTCTCTCTCTTCACCACCCCCTCCCTCCCTCTCTCTCTTCACCACCCCTCCCTCTCTCTCTTCACCACCCCCTCCCCTCCCCTCTCTCTCTTCACCACCCCCTCCCCTCCCTCTCTCTCTTCACCACCCCCTCCCTCTCTCTCTTCACCACCCCCTCCCCTCCCCTCTCTCTCTTCACCACCCCCTCCCCTCTCTCTCTTCACCACCCCCTCCCCTCTCTCTCTTCACCCCCCCTCCCCCTCCCCTCCTCTCTTCTTCACCACCCCCTCCCTCTCTCTCTTCACCCACCCCCTCCCCTCCCCCTCTCTCTTCTTCACCACCCCTCCCTCTCTCTCTTCACCACCCCCTCCCCCTCCCACTCTCTCTTCACCACCCCCCCTCCCCTCCTCTCTCTCTTCACCACCCCCTCCCTCCCTCTCTCTCTTCACCACCCCCTCCCCTCCCTCTCTCTCTTCACCACCCCCTCCCCTCCCTCTCTCTCTTCACCACCCCCCTCCCCTCCCTCTCTCTCTTCACCACCCCTCCCCTCCCCCTCTCTCTCTTCACCACCCCCTCCCCTCTCCCTCTCTCTTCACCACCCCCTCCCCTCCCTCTCTCTCTTCACCACCCCTCCCCTCCCCTCTCTCTCTTCACCACCCCCTCCCCTCCCCTCTCTCTCTTCACCACCCCCTCCCCTCTCTCTCTTCACCACCCCCTCCCCTCTCTCCTCTCTTCACCACCCCCTCCCCTCTCTCTCTTCACCACCCCCTCCCCTCCCCTCTCTCTCTTCACCACCCCCTCCCCTCTCTCTCTTCACCACCCCTCCCCTCTCTCTCTTCACCACCCCCTCCCCTCCCCTCTCTCTCTTTCACCCCCCCTCCCCTCCCTCTCTCTCTTCACCACCCCCTCCCCTCCCTCCTCTCTCTTCACCACCCCCCCCCCTCTCTCTCTTCACCACCCCCACCCCCTCTCTCTCTTCACCACCCCCTCCCCTCTCTCTCTTCACCACCCCCTCCCCTCTCTCTCTTCACCACCCCCTCCCCTCTCTCTCTTCACCACCCCCTCCCCTCCCTCTCTCTCTTCACCACCCCCTCCCCTCTCCACTCTCTCTTCACCACCCCCTCCCCCTCCCTCTCTCTCTTCACCACCCCCTCCCCTCCCCTCTCTCTCTTCACCACCCCCTCCCCTCTCTCTCTTCACCACCCCTCCCCTCTCTCTCTTCACCACCCCCTCCCCTCTCTCTCTTCACCACCCCCTCCCCTCTCTCTCTTCACCACCCCCTCCCCTCTCTCTCTTCACCACCCCCTCCCCTCCCCTCTCTCTCTTCACCACCCCCTCCCCTCTCTCTCTTCACCACCCCCCTCCCCTCTCTCTCTTCACCACCCCCCTCCCCTCCCCTCTCTCTCTTCACCACCCCCTCCCTCCCCTCTCTCTCTTCACCACCCCTCCTCTCCTAAATCCTCATCACAGAACCTCCGTCATCAGTGTTTATCTCGCTCCACCAAATCTGCCGTGATTTGATGTTCCTCTGATTCGTCATTTATTACCCCTCCTTTATTCTACCCCCACCCCCTTTTACCCTTCTCCCTCTTACCCCCACTTACCCTACACCCCCCTTTATCCTACCCCCCTTTACGCCAGCCCCCCTTCAAGCTACTCCACCTTGTCTGATCCCCCACCCACCCGACCCCACCCCCATGCCATACACACACACACACACACACACACACATTCAGTCACGTCCTCTTACACACACACGCCCAGCGATGGACACACACACTCCCAGCGGCGCAGCGGCGGCCATTGTGCTAGCAATGTTTGAGTCGTTGTGAAGCGCCTCTTTACCGGCAACCTAGAGAATGCTGGGATTTACTGCAGCGTGACGTCACGGCGGGCGCCAGCGTGTGTTCGTGTGTGTGGCGTGATGTATCACTCAACCAGTAAAATGATGCAGAGTGGGCACTACATGTTACCCCCCCTCCTTTACGCTCTCCTCCTCTTTCACCCACTCCATCACCCCCTCTTCTTCTCTACTCTCTCCTCTTCTCTCTTCCTCTCTCCATCATCCTCTTGTCCTCTCTCCTCTTCTCCTCTCTCCTCCTCTCTCCTCCTCTTTCCTCCTCCCCTCTCCTCCCCTCCATCACCCTCTTCTCCTCTCTTCTCCTCTCTCCTCTCTTCTCTCCTCCACTCTCCTCCCCTCCATCACTCTCTTCTCCTACCTTCTCTTCTCCTCCTCTATCCTCTTATCTTCTCTCTTCTTCTCTCCTATCTCCTCTTCTCTCCTCCGCTCTCCATCACCCTCTTCTCATCTCCTCTCCTCTCCTCCCCTCCATCACCCTCTTCTCCTCTCTCCTCTTCCCTTCTCTCCTCTCCTCGCCTTCATCTCCTCTTTCCTTCTCTCCATCACCATCTCCTCTCTCCTCTTTCCTTCTCTCCTCCTTTCTTATCCACCTACAACACCCTCTTCACCTCTCTCCTCCTCTCTCCTCCCCTGCATCACCCTCTCTTCTTCCCAAATCTCTCTACCACTCTCTCCTCCTCTGCTCCATCACCCTCTCCTCCGCTCTCCTCCTCTCTCCTCCGGTCTCCTCCTCTCTCCTCCGGTCTCCTCCTCCGGTCTCCTCCTCTCTCCTCCGGTCTCCTCCTCCCTCCTCCTCTCTCCTCCTCTCTCCTCCGGTCTCCTCCTCCCTCCTCCTCTCTCCTCCTCTCTCCTCCAGTCTCCTCCTCCCTCCTCCTCTCTCCTCCAGTCTCCTCCTCCCTCCTCCTCTCTCCTCCTCTCTCCTCCGGTCTCCTCCTCTCTCCTGCGCTCCTCCTCTCACCTCCTCTCTCCTCCTCTGTCCTCCGCTCTCCTCCTCTCTCCTCCTCTCTCCTCCGCTCTCCTCCGCTCTCCTCCTCTCTCCTCCTCTCTCCTCTCTCCTCCTCTCTCCTCCGCTCTCCTTTGCTCTCCTCCTCTCTCCTCCGCTCTCCTCCTCTCTCCTCCTCTCTCCTCCTCTCTCCTTTGCTCTCCTCCGCTCTCCTCCTCTCTCCTCTCTCCTCCTCTCTCCTCCTCTCCTTTGCTCTCCTCCGCTCTCCTCCTCTCTCCTCCGCTCTCCTCCTCTGTCCTCCGCTCTCCTCCTCTCTCCTCGGCTCTCCTCCTCTGTCCTCCGCTCTCCTCCTCTCTCCTCCGCTCTTCTCCTCGCTCCTCCTCTCTCCTCCGCTCTCCGCTCTCCTCCGCTCTCCTCCGCTCTCCTCTCTCCTCCCCTCAATACCACCCTCTGCTGTCATCACCTAAGTCTGTTTCAATGTATGTTAGAACTTATAAATGTTTGCGGTATACACACAGCGTGCTGTATACATGGTATAGTGGTATAGTGGTATAGTGGAATAGTGGTATAGTGGTATAGTGGTATAGTGGAATAGTGGTATAGTGGTATAGTGGTATAGTGGTGTAGTGGTGTAGTGGTGTAGTGGTATAGTGGTGTAGTGTGTAGTGTTTAGTGTACAGTGTATAGTTCTGTAGTGTATAGTGTATACATAGTGTAGTGTGTAGTGTACAGTGCTGTAGTGTATAGTGTATAGTGTATACCTAGAGTAGTGTATAGTGTATACCTAGAGTAGTGTATAGTGTATACCTAGAGTAGTGTATAGTGTATACCTAGAGTAGTGTATAGTGTATACCTAGTGTAGTGTATAGTGTATACCTAGAGTAGTGTATAGTGTATACCTAGAGTAGTGTATAGTGTATACCTAGTGTAGTGTGTGGTGTATACCTAGAGTAGTGTATAGTGTATAGTGTATACCTAGAGTAGTGTATAGTGTATACCTAGTGTAGTGTATAGTGTATACCTAGTGTAGTGTATAGTGTATACCTAGAGTAGTGTGTAGTGTATACCTAGAGTAGTGTATAGTGTATACCTAGAGTAGTGTGTAGTGTATACCTAGAGTAGTGTGTAGTGTATACCTAGAGTAGTGTGTAGTGTATACCTAGTGTAGTGTATAGTGTATACCTAGTGTAGTGTATAGTGTATACCTAGTGTAGTGTATAGTGTACACCTAGAGTAGTATATAGTGTACACCTAGTGTAGTGTATAGTGTACACCTAGAGTAGTGTATAGTGTACACCTAGTGTAGTGTATAGTGTACACCTAGTGTAGTGTGTAGTGTATACCTAGTGTAGTGTATAGTGTACACCTTGTGTAGTGTATAATGTACAGTGCTGTAGTGTATAGTGTATACCTAGAGTAGTGTATAGTGTATACATAGTGTAGTGTGTAGTGTATACCTACTGTAGTGTATAGTGTATACCTAGTGTAGTGTGTAGTGCATACCTAGTGTAGTTTATGGTGTACACCTAGTGTAGTGTATAGTGTATACCTAGTGTAGTGTGTAGTGTATACATAGTGTAGTGTGTAGTGTATACCTAGTGTAGTGTGTAGTGTACACCTAGTGTAGTGTGTAGTGCTGTAGTGTGTAGTGTATACCTAGTGTAGTGTGTAGTGCTGTAGTGTATAGTGTACACGTAGTGTAGTGTGTAGGGTATACCTAGTGTAGTGTATACATGGTGTAGTGTGTACCTAGTGTAGTGTATAGTGTATACCTAGTGTAGTGTGTAGTGTATACCTAGTGTAGTGTGTAGTGTATGCCTAGTGTAGTGTGTAGTGTACAGTGCTGTAGTGTATAGTGTATACCTAGTGTAGTGTGTAGTGTACACCTAGTGTAGTGTATAGTGTACACCTAGTGTAGTGTATAGTGTACACATAGTGTAGTGTGTAGTACTGTAGTTTATAGTGTATACATGGTGTAGTGTGTAGTGCTGTAGTGTATAGTGTACACCTAGTGTAGTGTGTAGTGTTTACCTAGTGTAGTGTATACATGGTGTAGTTTGTACCTAGTGTAGTGTATGGTGTATACCTAGTGTAGTGTGTACCTAGTGTAGTGTATGGTGTATACATGGTGTCGTGTATACCTAATGTAGTGTATGGTGTATACATGGTGTAGTGTATACCTAATGTAGTGTATGGTGTATACATGGTGTAGTGTGTAGTGTATGGTGTGTACATGGTGTAGTGTATACCTAGTGTAGTGTATGGTGCATACATGGTGTAGTGTGTTGTGTATGGTGTATACATGGTGTAGTGTGTAGTGTATGGTGTATACATGGTGTAGTGTATACCTAGTGTAGTGTATGGTGTATACATGGTGTAGTGTGTAGTGTATGGTGTATACATGGTGTAGTGTATACCTAGTGTAGTGTATGGTGTATACATGGTGTAGTGTATACCTAGTGTAGTGTATGGTGTAGACATGGTGTAGTGTGTACCTAGTGTAGTGTATGGTGTATACATGGTGTAGTGTGTAGTGTATGGTGTATACATGGTGTAGTGTATACCTAGTGTAGTGTATGGTGTATACATGGTGTAGTGTGTAGTGTATTGTGTATACATGGTGTAGTGTATACCTAGTGTAGTGTATGGTGTATACATGGTGTAGTGTATACCTAGTGTAGTGTGTACCTAGTGTAGTGTATACATGGTGTAGTTTGTACCTAGTGTAGTGTATGGTGTATACATGGTGTAGTGTATACCTAGTGTAGTGTATGGTGTAGACATGGTGTAGTGTGTACCTAGTGTAGTGTATGGTGTATACATGGTGTAGTGTGTAGTGTATGGTGTATACATGGTGTAGTGTATACCTAGTGTAGTGTATGGTGTATACATGGTGTAGTGTGTAGTGTATGGTGTATACATGGTGTAGTGTATACCTAGTGTAGTGTATGGTGTATACATGGTGTAGTGTGTACCTAGTGTAGTGTATGGTGTATACATGGTGTAGTGTGTAGTGTATGGTGTATACATGGTGTAGTGTATACCTAGTGTAGTGTGTACCTAGTGTAGTGTATGGTGTATACATGGTGTAGTGTATACCTAGTGTAGTGTATGGTGTATACATGGTGTAGTGTGTAGTGTATGGTGTATACATGGTGTAGTGTATACCTAGTGTAGTGTATGGTGTATACATGGTGTAGTGTGTACCTAGTGTAGTGTACGGTGTATACATGGTGTAGTGTGTAGTGTATGGTGTATACATGGTGTAGTGTATACCTAGTGTAGTGTGTACCTAGTGTAGTGTATGGTGTATACATGGTGTAGTGTATACCCCATAAGAATCCCCTTGTCCAGAATACTGCAGCCGGAAGCCAGCAGAACTAACAACATAAATCAGGAGATTTCACATCTCTCACACACACACACACACACACACACACACACACCCTCTCATCCCTTTGTCCTCTCCTTAATCCCTCTCTCACCCTTTCCCTCTCTCTCACCCTTTTGCTCTCTCTTACATTCCTTATCTCCTTCTCCATTCATCTCTTTCCTCCTCCATCCCTCTCCTCCTCCTCTCTCCCTCCCTCTCCTCCTCCTCTCTCCCTCCCTCTCCCTCTCCTCCTCCATCCCTCTCCTCCTCCTCTCTCCCTCTCCTCCTCCTCTTTCCCTCTCCTCCTCCTGTCTCCCTCCCTCTCCTCCTCCATCCCTCTCCCTCCTCCTGTCTCCCTCCCTCCCTCCCTCCTCCTCCTCTCTCCCTCTCCTCCTCCTCTCTCCCTCCCTCTCCTCCTCCATCCCTCTCCTCCTCCTCTCTCCTCCTCCTCCTCTCTCCCTCTCCTCCTCCTCCTCCTGTCTCCCTCCCTCTCCTCCTCCTCCTCCTCCATCCCTCTCCTCCTCCTCTCTCCATCCCTCTCCACCTCCTCCTCCATCCCTCTCCACCTCCTCCTCCATCCCTCTCCTCCTCCTCTCTCCATCCCTCTCCTCCTCCTCTCCTCCTCCTCCATCCCTTTCCTCCTCCTCACTCCATCCTCCATCCCTCTCCTCCTCCATCCTCCTCTCCTTTCATCCCTCTCCTCCTCTCCTTTCATCCCTCTCCTTCTCCTCCATCCCTCTCCTCTCTCCATCCCTCTCCTCTCTCCATCCCTCTCCTCTCTCCTCCTCTCTCTGTCCCCCTCCTCCTCCTCTCTCCATCCCTCTCCTCCTCTCTCCATCCCTCTCCTCCTCCTCACTCCATCCTCCTCCTCTCCTTTCATCCCTCTCCTCTCTCCATCCCCCTCCTCCTCCTCTCTCCATCCCTCTTCTTCTCTCTCCATTCCTCTCCTCCTCCCCACTCCATCCTCCTCTCCTCCCCTGGCCACCGAAACAAAGGAGCGCACACACACACACACACACACACACACACACACACACACACACACACACACACACACACACACACACACACACACACACACTAAGAGCACTTATCTTTCTGTGTGTGTCTCCAAAAATCACATGTTATTGGTCATGTACACATTCAGCAGATTGTGTAGTGAAAGGCATATGTTAATAGATCCAGTATCTAACAATTCACATGTCAGATGGGATGTATAGATGTTGTATATTTTTAGATTGGATGTATATATGTGTATATTGTTAGATTGGATGTATTTTTTTATTTTTCCTTTATTTTACTAGTCAGTTAAGAACAAATTCTTATTTTCAATGACGGCCTGGGAACAGTGGGTTAACTGCCTGTTCAGGGGCAGAACGACGGATTTGTACCTTGTCAGCTCAGGGATTCGAACTTGCAACCTTTCGGTTACTAATTCAACGCTCTAACCACTAGGCTACCCTGCCGTCTCTACACTCTAACCACTAGGCCACCCTGCCGTCTCTACACTCTAACCACTAGGCCACCCTGCCGTCTCTACACTCTAACCACTAGGCCACCCTGCCGTCTCTACACTCTAACCACTAGGCTACCCTGCCGTCTCTACACTCTAACCACTAGGCTACCCTGCCGCCCCGAATGAATGTATAGATGTGTATTGTTAGGTGGGATGTATAGATAATGTGTATTGTTACATGGGATGTAAAGATATATAGATGGAAATATATCCCATCTTACAATACACAACATCTATACATCCCAACTAACAATACACAACATCTATAAATTCCGAAATAACAATACACAACATTTATATATCCCAACTAACACTACACAACATCAAGAGCTCCATGTATCCCGTCTAACAATATACAACTTCTATACATCCTATCCAACAATACACAACATCTATACATTTATATATCCCATCTAACAATACACAACATCTATTTATGCCAACGAACTGTCACGATCGTCATACAGGACGGACCAAAGTGCAGCGTGAGTTGAGTTCCACATCTTTATTTAAAGAGAAACTTCAAAAACATTGAACAAACATCGAAACGTGAAGCCGTGGTGAAACATGCACACACACAAAACAATATCCCACAAAGCAGGTGGGAACAATGAACAACTTAAGTATGATCCCCAATTAGAGACAATGATAATCAGCCGCCTCTAATTGGGAACCATACCAAAATACACCAAGAGGAAGGCTCCGGCCATGGAGCAGGACCTGACGCCGTGCCTGGACTGGGCACCGACGCAGAGGAAGGCTCCGACCATAGAGCTGGGTTGGACGCCGTGCCTGGACTGGGCACCGACGCAGAGGAAAGCTCCGGCCATAGAGCTGGGTTGGACGCCGTGTCTGGACTGGGCACCGACGCAGAGGAAGGCTCCGGCCATAGAGCTGGGTTGGACGCCGTGCCTGGACTGGGCACCGACGCAGAGGAAGGCTCCGGCCATAGAGCTGGGTTGGACGCCGTGCCTGGACTGGGCACCGACGCAGAGGAAGGCTCCGACCATAGAGCTGGGTTGGACGCCGTGCCTGGACTGGGCACCGACGCAGAGGAAGGCTCCGGCCATAGAGCTGGGTTGGACGCCGTGCCTGGACTGGGCACTGACGCAGAGGAAGGCTCTGGCCATGGAGCTGGGTTGGACGCCGTGCCTGGACTGGGCACCGACGCAGAGGAAGGCTCCGGCCATAGAGCTGGGTTGGACGCCGTGCCTGGACTGGGCACCGACGCAGAGGAAGGCTCCGACCATAGAGCTGGGTTGGACGCCGTGCCAGGACTGGGCACCGGCGCAGAGGAAGGCTCCGGCCATGGAGCTGTGTTGGACGCCGTGCCTGGACTGGGCACCGGCGCAGAGGAAGACTCCGGACCGTTGACGGTCGCAGGAAGCTCTGGACTGTGAACCGTCGCAGGAAGCTCTGGACTGTGACCTGTCGATGGAAGTTCCGGGCTGTAGACCGTCGCTGGAGACTTCGGACTGTACCCACGCACTGGAGGCCTGGTGCGTGGAGCACGGTGCAGGTGGCACCGGACTGATGACACGCTCTTCAGCATGCCTGCGCTGCAGCATACTCTTAGCTAACACCCCTCTCTGGTATTCCTCACTCCTCCATCGATTGCCAGACGGTCTCTACTCTGCTGCAGCATACTCTTAGCTAACACCCCTCTCTGGTATTCCTCACTCCTCCATCGATTGCCAGACGGTCTCTACTCTGCTGCAGCATACTCTTAGCTAACACCTCTCGCTGGTATTCCTCACTCCTCTATCGATTGCCAGACGGTCTCTACTCTGCTGCAGCATACTCTTAGCTAACACCCCTCTCTGGTATTCCTCACTCCTCCATCGATTGCCAGACGGTCTCTACTCTGCTGCAACATACTCCTAGCTAACACCTCTCGCTGGTATTCCTCACTCCTCCATCGATTGCCAGACGGTCTCTACTCTGCTGCAGCATACTCTTAGCTAACACCCCTCTCTGGTATTCCTCACTCCTCCATCGATTGCCAGATGGTCTCTCCTCTGCTGCAACATACTCTTAGCTAACACCCCTCGCTGGTATTCCTCACTCCTCCATCGATTGCCAGACGGTCTCCTCTGCTCAGCCAAAAAGATCTTGGGGTTTCTCTGGCCGTCGTTGCTGTCCTTCCTGATTCCTTGGCGACTCCCTCCAAGGAACGGTCTCGCATCCTCCCAGGATCTCCTCCCATGTCCAACTCACTTTTTCCTCCCTGGCACGTTGCTTGGTCCTTTGTGGTGGGATATTCTGTCACGATCGTCATACAGGACGGACAAAAGTGCAGCGTGAGTTGAGTTCCACATCTTTATTTAAAGTGAAACTTCAAAAAACAATAAACAAAAAACAAAATGTGAAAGCCGTGGTGAAACATGCACACACACACAAAACAATATCCCACAAAGCAGGTGGGAACAATGAACAACTTAAGTATGATCCCCAATTAGAGACAATGATAATCAGCTGCCTCTAATTGGGAACCATACCAAAATAGACCAACATAGAAATATACAGACTCGAACACCCCCTAGTCAAGCCTTTACCTAAAACACCACAGAGAACCCCAAGGGCTCTCTATGTTCAGGGAGTGACACTAACAATATACAACATCTATACATCCTAACTAACAATACACAACATCTATACATCTAAATATCTATACATCCCATGTAACAATACACAAAATCTATACATCTAAATATCTATACATCCCATGTAACAATACACAAAATCTATACATCTAAATATCTATACATCCCATGTAGCAATACACAAAATCTATACATCCCATGTAACAATACACAAAATCTATACATCTAAATATCTATACATCCCATGTAACAATACACAAAATCTATACATCTAAATATCTATACATCCCATGTAACAATACATAAAATCTATACATCTAAATATCTATACATCCCATGTAACAATACACAAAATCTATACATCTAAATATCTATACATCCCATGTAACAATACACAACATCTATACATCTAAATATCTATACATCCCTTCTAACAATACACAACATTTATACATCTACAGTGGGGCAAAAAGTATTTAGTCAGCCACCAATTGTGCAAGTTCTCCCACTTAAAAAGATGAGAGAGTCCTGTAATTTTCATCATAGGTACACTTCAACTATGACAGACAAAATGAGGAGAAAAAATCCAGAAAATCACAATGTAGGATTTTTTTATGAATTTATTTGCAAATTATGGTGGAAAATAAGTATTTGGTCACCGACAAGCAAGATTTCTGGCTCTCACAGACCTGTAACTTCTTCTTTAAGAGGCTCCTGTGTCCTCCACTCGTTACCTGTATTAATGGCACCTGTTTGAACTTATCAGTATAAAAGACACCTGTCCACAACCTCAAACAGTCACACTCCAAACTCCACTATGGCCAAGACCAAAGAGCTGTCAAAGGACACCAGAAACAAAATTGTAGACCTGCACCAGGCTGGGAAGACTGAATCTGCAATAGGTAAGCAGCTTGGTTTGAAGAAATCAACTGTGGGAGCAATTATTAGAAAATGGAAGACATACAAGACCACTGATAATCTCCCTCGATCTGGGGCTCCACGCAATATCTCATCCCGTGGGGTCAAAATGATCACAAGAACGGTGAGCAAAAATCCCAGAACCACACGGGGGGACCTAGTGAATGACCTGCAGAGAGCTGGGACCAAAGTAACAAAGCCTACCATCAGTAACACACTACCCAGCCAGGGACTCAAATCCTGCAGTGCCAGACGTGTCCCCCTGCTTAAGCCAGTACATGTCCAGGCCCGTCTGAAGTTTGCTAGAGAGCATTTGGATGATCCAGAAGAAGATTGGGAGAATGTCATATGGTCAGATGAAACAAAAATAGAACTTTTTGGTAAAAACTCAACTCGTCGTGTTTGGAGGACAAAGAATGCTGAGTTGCATCCAAAGAACACCATACCTACTGTGAAGCATGGGGGTGGAAACATCATGCTTTGGGGCTGTTTTTCTGCAAAGGGACCAGGACGACTGATCCGTGTAAAGGAAAGAATGAATGGGACCATGTATCGTGAGATCTTGAGTGAAAACCTCCTTCCATCAGCAAGGGCTTTGAAGATGAAACGTGGCTGGGTCTTTCAGCATGACAATGATCCCAAACACACCGCCCGGACAACGAAGGAGTGGCTTCGTAAGAAGCATTTCAAGGTCCTGGAGTAGCCTAGCCAGTCTCCAGATCTCAACCCCATAGAAAATCTTTGGAGGGAGTTGAAAGTCTGTGTTGCCCAGCAACAGCCCCAAAACATCACTGCTCTAGAGGAGATCTGCATGGAGGAATGGGCCAAAATACCAGCAACAGTGTGTGAAAACCTTGTGAAGACTAACAGAAAATGTTTGACCTCTGTCATTGCCAACAAAGAGTATTTAACAAAGTATTGAGATAAACTTTTGTTATTGACCAAATACTTATTTTCCACCATAATTTGCAAATAAATGCATTAAAAGTCCTACTTTTTTTCTAATTTTGTCTGTCATAGTTGAAGTGTACCTATGATGAAAATTACAGGCCTCTCTCATATTTTTAAGTGGGAGAACTTGCACAATTGGTGGCTGACTAAATACGTTTTTGCCCCACTGTATGTTATGGATAGCATGTGGATGGCACAGGAGGCTGCTGAGGGGAGGACGGCTCATAATAAAGTCCGGAACGGAGCAAATGGAATGGCATCAAACACATGGAAACCATGGTAACCACGTGTTTGATGGATTTGATACCATTCCACTGATTCCACTTCAGTCATTACCACGAGCCCGTCCTTCCCAAGTACCACCAATCTCCTGTGGTGGATATAATATATAGTGTATCTGAAGAATACATGAATAGAATAGTATATGTACATTATTAAAGTGACCAGTGTTCCATGTCTATTTACATAGTGTAGCAGTCTCTAAGGTGCAGGGTTGAATAACCGTGTTTTTACGGCTCGTGACCAAAGTTAATGGTGGCTGTTTAACAGTCTGATTGCCTTGAGATATAAGCTGTTTTTCAGTCTTTCGATTCCAGCTTTGTTGCACCTGTACTGACCTCGCCTTCTGGATGGTAGCTGGGTGAACACGCAGTGGCTCGGGTGGTTGATGTCCTTGATGATCTTTTTGTCCTTCCTGTGACATCGGGTGGTGTAGGTGTCCTGGAGGGTGGGTAGTTTGCCCCCGGTGATGCGTTGGGTAGACCGCACCACCCACTGGAGGGCTTTGCAGTTGCAGGCGGTGCAGTTGCCGTACCAGTCGGTGATACAGCCCGACACGACACTCTCAATTGTAGATCTGTAAAAGTTTGTGAGGGTCTTAGGGGTCAAGCTTAATTTCTTCAGCCTACTGAGGTAGAAGAGGCGCTGTTGCGCCTTCTTCTCCACGCTGTCTGTGTGGGTGGACCATTTCAGATTGTCAGTGATGTGTATGCTGAGAAACTTTGTTAGGAAGCTTTCCACCTTCTCCGCTGTGGTCCCGTTGATGTGAATAGAGGTGTGCTGTTGTCGTCTCTGTTGTCTCCTGAAGTCAGCTCTTTGTTTTTGTCGACGTTGAAGGAGAGGTTATTTTCCTGGCACCACTCTGCCAGGGCTCTCACCTCCTCCATGTAGGCTGTCTCGTCATTGTTGGTAATCAGGCCTGCTACTGTAGTTTTGTCGTCTACAAACTTGACGATTGGGTTGAAGGCGTCATGGGTGAACAAGGAGTACAGGAAGGGGCTGAGCATGCACCCTTGTGGGGCCCCTGTGTTGAGCATCAGCGTAGCAGAGATGTTATCTACCTTCACCGCCTGGTGGCAGCATGTCAGTAAGTCCAGGACCCAGTTGCACAGGGTGGGGTTCAGACCCAGTGCCTCCAGCTTAATGATGAGCTTAGAGGGTACTATGGTTTTGAAGGCTGAGCTGTCGTCAATGAACAGCATAATTACATAGGTATTCCTCTTGTCCAGATGGGATAGGGCAGTGTGCAGTGCAATGGCGATTGCATCGTCTGTGGACCTATTGGGGCGGTAAACAAATTGAAGTGGGTCTAGGGTGTCAGGTAGGGTGGAGGTGATATGATCCTTGACTACTCTCTCAAAGCACTTCAATGTTGACAGAGGTGAATGCTACAGGGCGATAGACATTTAGTTCAGTAACCTTTGCTTTCTTAGGTACAGGAACAATGGTGGACATCTTGAAGCAAGTGGGGACAGCAGACTGGGATAGGGAGAGATTGAATAATTCCGTAAACACTCCAGCCAGCTGGTCTGCGCTCTGAGGACGCGGCTAGGGATGCGGTCTGGGCCGGCAGCCTTGCAAGGGTTAACACACTTATATGTCTTACTTACGTTGGCCACGGAGAAGGAGAGTCCACAGTCTGGGCCGGCAGCCTTGCAAGGGTTAACACACTTATATGTCTTACTTACGTTGGCCACGGAGAAGGAGAGTCCACAGTCTGGGCCGGCAGCCTTGCAAGGGTTAACACACTTATATGTCTTACTTACGTTGGCCACGGAGAAGGAGAGCCCACAGTCTGGGCCGGCAGCCTTGCAAGGGTTAACACACTTATATGTCTTACTTACGTTGGCCACGGAGAAGGAGAGCCCACAGTCTGGGCCGGCAGCCTTGCAAGGGTTAACACACTTATATGTCTTACTTACGTTGGCCACGGAGAAGGAGAGCCCACAGTCTGGGCCGGCAGCCTTGCAAGGGTTAACACACTTATATGTCTTACTTACGTTGGCCACGGAGAAGGAGAGCCCACAGTCTGGGTCGGCAGCCTTGCAAGGGTTAACACACTTATATGTCTTACTTACGTTGGCCGCGGAGAAGGAGAGCCCACAGTCTGGGTCGGCAGCCTTGCAAGGGTTAACACACTTATATGTCTTACTTACGTTGGCCACGGAGAAGGAGAGCCCACAGTCTGGGCCGGCAGCCTTGCAAGGGTTAACACACTTATATGTCTTACTTACGTTGGCCACGGAGAAGGAGAGCCCACAGTCTGGGCCGGCAGCCTTGCAAGGGTTAACACACTTATATGTCTTACTTACGTTGGCCACGGAGAAGGAGAGCCCACAGTCTGGGCCGGCAGCCTTGCAAGGGTTAACACACTTATATGTCTTACTTACGTTGGCCACGGAGAAGGAGAGCCCACAGTCTGGGCCGGCAGCCTTGCAAGGGTTAACACACTTATATGTCTTACTTACGTTGGCCACGGAGAAGGAGAGCCCACAGTCTGGGCCGGCAGCCTTGCAAGGGTTAACACACTTATATGTCTTACTTACGTTGGCCACGGAGAAGGAGAGCCCACAGTCTGGGCCGGCAGCCTTGCAAGGGTTAACACACTTATATGTCTTACTTACGTTGGCCACGGAGAAGGAGAGCCCACAGTCTGGGCCGGCAGCCTTGCAAGGGTTAACACACTTATATGTCTTACTTACGTTGTTGGCCACGGAGAAGGAGAGCCCACAGTCTGGGCCGGCAGCCTTGCAAGGGTTAACACACTTATATGTCTTACTTACGTTGGCCGCGGAGAAGGAGAGCCCACAGTCTGGGTCGGCAGCCTTGCAAGGGTTAACACACTTATATGTCTTACTTACGTTGGCCACGGAGAAGGAGAGCCCACAGTCTGGGCCGGCAGCCTTGCAAGGGTTAACACACTTATATGTCTTACTTACGTTGGCCACGGAGAAGGAGAGCCCACAGTCTGGGCCGGCAGCCTTGCAAGGGTTAGCACACTTATATGTCTTACTTACGTTGGCCACGGAGAAGGAGAGCCCACAGTCTGGGCCGGCAGCCTTGCAAGGGTTAACACACTTATATGTCTTACTTACGTTGGCCACGGAGAAGGAGAGCCCACAGTCTGGGCCGGCAGCCTTGCAAGGGTTAACACACTTATATGTCTTACTTACGTTGGCCACGGAGAAGGAGAGCCCACAGTCTGGGCCGGCAGCCTTGCAAGGGTTAACACACTTATATGTCTTACTTACGTTGGCCACGGAGAAGGAGAGCCCACAGTCTGGGCCGGCAGCCTTGCAAGGGTTAACACACTTATATGTCTTACTTACGTTGGCCACGGAGAAGGAGAGTCCACAGTCTGGGCTGGCAGCCTTGCAAGGGTTAGCACACTTATATGTCTTACTTACGTTGGCCACGGAGAAGGAGAGCCCACAGTCTGGGCCGGCAGCCTTGCAAGGGTTAACACACTTATATGTCTTACTTACGTTGGCCACGGAGAAGGAGAGTCACACAGTCCTCAAAGCGGGCGAAGAAGCTGCTTGTGAAGATGCCATTGCCTGGACAATTGTGTAATTGACGTCCTTTCCAGTCACAACTTGTGGACAAGTGCTGTTGCTAACGTTACTTTGCTAGCTGCCAACTTTACATTTTTTATATCGATTTATATTTTTATTTTTATAACAACTTTTTTGTTATTTTTTGTTGTTGCTTTATTTGGACATGGTTCTACACGACCTCCACAGATAAGTAGTAATGATATATATTAATATAAATAATATAAATATTCATACAATATTAACATGATGATATAATTGCTTCATAATACACAGGAGAACGATAACCTTACGGTGGGAATTGATGGGAAATGATGTAAATATATCACTAGCCACTTTAAACAATGCATACGTATATACTGTACTCTATATCATCGACTGCATCCTTATGTAATACATGTATCACTAGCCACTTTAACTATGCCACTTTGTTTACATACTCGTCTCATATGTATATACTGTACTCGATACCATCTACTGTATCTTGCCTATGCTGCTCTGTACCATCACTCATTCATATATCCTTATGTACATATTCTTTATCCCCTTACACTGTGTATAAGACAGTAGTTTAGGAATTGTTAGTTAGATTACTCGTTGGTTATTACTGCATTGTCGGAACTAGAAGCACAAGCATTTCGCTACACTCGCATTAACATCTGCTAACCATGTGTATGTGACAAATAAAATTTGATTTGATTTTGATTTTGACAGTCAGAGGTCACCAAGCGCAACATAGCTTCAGAATGTAAATCAGCTGGAAAGATGTGTCGGCATCGAGTAATTATCTCTGGCCCCCTCCCAGTTAGGGGGAGTGATGAGCTCTACAGCAGTCTCACAACTCAATCGCTGGTTGAAAACTGTTTTCTGCCCCTCCCAAAAGATAGAATTTGTAGATAATTGGCCCTCTGTCTGCGACTCACCCACAAACAGGACCATGCCTGGCTTGCTGAGGACTGACGGACTCCATTCTAGCTGGAGGGGTGCTCTCATCTTATCTACCAACATAGACAGGGCTCTAACTCCTCTAGCTCCACAAAGAGATAGGGTGCAGGCCAGGCAGCAGGCTGTTATCCAGCCTGCCAGCTTAGTGGAGTCTGCCACTATCACAGTCAGTGTAGTCAGCTCAGCTATCCCCAATGAGACCGTGTCTGTTCCTCAATCTAGGTTGGGCAAAACTAAACATGACGGTGTTAGCAATCTCACTAGAATAAAGACCTCATCCATTCCTGTCATTATTGAAAGAGATCGTGATATCTCACATCTCAAAATAGGGCTACTTAATGTTAGATCCCTCACTTCAAAGGCAGTTATAGTCAATGAACTCATCACTGATCATAATCTTGATGTGATTGGCCTGACTGAAACATGGCTTAAGCCTGATGAATTTACTGTGTTAAATGAGGCCTCTCCTTCTGGCTACACTAGTGAGTGACCATATCCCCCGTGCATCCCGCAAAGGCAGAGGTGCTAACATTTAAAGAGGTGCTAACATTGAAATGTAGGGGGAAAATGACTACATTTTCATCTTTTGAGCTTCTAGTCATGAAATCTATGCAGCCTACTCAATCACTTTTTATAGCTACTGTTTACAGGCCTCCTGGGCCATATACAGCGTTCCTCACTGAGTTCCCTGAATTCCTATCGGACCTTGTAGTCATAGCAGATAATATTCTAATCTTTGAGGACTTGAATATTCACATGGAAAAGTCCACAGACCCACTCCAAAAGGCTTTCGGAGCCATCATCGACTCAGTGGGTTTTGTCCAACATGTCTCCAGACCTACTCAATGTCACAGTCATACTCTGGACCTAGTTTTGTCCCATGGAATAAATGTTGTGGATCTTAATGTTTTTACTCATAATCCTGGACTGTCGGACCACCATTTTATTATGTTTGCAATCGAACAAATAATCTGCTCAGACCCCAACCAAGGAACATCAAAAGTTGTGCTATAAATTCTCAGACAACACAAAGATTCCTTGGTGCCCTTCCAGACTCCCTCTGTCTACCCAAGGACGTCAGAGGACAAAAATCGATTATCCACCTAACTGAGGAACTAAATGTAACCTTGCGCAATACCCTAGATGCAGTCGCACAGCTAAAAACAAAAAACATTTTTTGTCATAAGAAACTAGCTCCCTGGTATACAGAAAATACCTGAGCCCTGATGCAAGCTTCAAGAAAATTGGAACGGAAATTGAGCCAAACTGGAAGTCTTCCCGATTAGTTTGGAAAGTAAGAGCCCTCTCTGCTGCTCAATCATCCTATTTTTCCAACTTAATTGAGGAGAATAAGAACAATACAAAATGTATTTTTGATACTGTCACAAAGCTCAATAAAAAGCAGCATTCAACAAGAGAGGATGGCTTTCACTTCAGCAGTAATAAATTCATGAATTTCTTTGAGGAAAAGATCACGATCATTAGAAAGCAAATTACGGACTCCTCTTTAAATGTGTGTATTCCTCCAAAGCTCGGTTGTCCTGAGTCTGCACAACTCTGCCAGGACCTAGGATCAAGGGAGACACTCAAGTGTTTTAGTACTATATCTCTTGACACAATGATGAAAATAATCATGGCCTCTAAACCTTCAAGCTGCATACTGAACCCTATTCCAACTAAACTACTGAAAGAGCTGCTTCCTGTGCTTGGCCCTCCTATGTTGAACATAATAAACGGCTCTCTATCCACCGGATGTGTACCAAACTCACTAAAAGTGGCAGTAATAAAGCCTCTCTTGAAAAAGCCAAACCTTGACCCAGAAAATATAAAAAACTATCGGCCCATATCGAATCTTCCATTCCTCTCAAAAAAAATGAAAAAGCAGCAACTCACTGCCTTCCTGAAGACAAACAATGTATACGAAATGCTTCAGTCTGGTTTTAGACCCCATCATAGCACTGAGACTGCACTTGTGAAGGTGGTAAATTACATTTTAATGGCATCAGACTGAGGCTCTGTATGTATGTATGTATGTATGTATGTATGTATGTATGTATGTATGTATGTATGTATGTATGTATGTATGTATGTATGTGTGTATAATACAATGTATGTATGTATGTATGTATGTATGTATGTATAATACAGTGTATGTATGTATGTATGTATGTATGTATGTATGTATGTATGTATGTGTGTGTATGTATGTATGTATGTATGTATGTATGTATGTATGTATGTATGTATGTATGTATGTATGTATGTATGTATGTATGTATGTATGTGTGTATAATACAATGTATGTATGTATGTATGTATGTATAGGTATACAGTGTATGTATGTATGTATGTATGTATGTATGTATGTATGTATGTGTGTATGTATGTATGTATGTATGTATGTATGTATGTATGTATGTATGTATGTATGTATGTATGTATGTATGTATGTATGTATGTATGTATGTAATGTATGTATGTATGTATGTATGTATGTATGTATAATACAGTGTATGTATGTATGTATGTATGTATGTAT